>NW_027264099.1:260000-267500 GCF_036320965.1 Panulirus ornatus | reverse complement strand
GGCCTGAAGGTGATGGTGGGCCGATCTAACCGCGAGGGTGTGCTTCTCATGATTGCGAGAGAGGACTGGGCCTGAGAAAGCCGTTGCCTCAGCCTGGAAATGAGGGTGAGCTCGGGAAGAAAGTGAAGATTGACTTGGCCTGAATGCTATAATGGGATGGGCCTGAATGCGAGGTTGAGCTAGGTTTGATGGCATTAATAGGATGGACCTGACGGGATGCTGGGATATGCAATAAGACGAGATTGGGCTGGGCCAAAAGGCATCCATGGTCTGGCTCAGAAGTCGAAAATGGAATGGGTCTGTAGACGAGGATGAGCTGGGCCTGAGGGCAAATGTAAGCTTGACATGAAGACTAAGGAGGGATGCGCCAGAAGGCGAATGTGGGATGGGCCTGAAGACGAGGGTGGGTAGAGCCTGAAAGCGAGCTTGAGGTAGGTTTGTGCCAGAAGGCAATGGTGGGATGTCCCTGAAGACGAGTGTAGTCAGGAAAAGAAGGCGAGGAGAGGTTCGGCTGGAAGGGGAAGGTGGGTTGTGCCTGTAGACGAGGATGAGCTGAGCCTAAAGGAGAGTGTGAGCTTGACCTGAAGTTTAAGGTCAAATGGGCAAGAAGGCAATGGTGGGATGGGTTTGAAGACGATGGTGGCCAAATACTGAAGGCGATGGTGAGATGGTTTGAAGTTGAGTGTGGTAAGCGACTTAAAGCGAACGTCGGCTGGGATAGGAGGACAAGGAGGGTTAGAATGAAGTCGTTGGTTAGATAGGCCTGAAGGCGAGGGTGAGATAGGCTAGTGTTTGAGGGTTGGATTGGAGAGAAGGCATGGGTGAGATGGAATGTATGTTAGTGTTGGATTGACTTGAAGAAGATAGGCTGGGTCTGAAGGAGAGGTTTGGGCTGCGTTAGAAGGTGAATGTTGGTTGGAAGTGATGGGAATAGTGGTCTAGGAGTAAAAGAGAAAATAACCTGGGACAGAGAGCGAACGGGGGCGGGTCTGAAAATGCGAGTGGAATGAGCCTGAAGGCGAGGTAAGGTGAGCTTCTAGGCGAGGGTGGGATGGGCCAGAGAGCAAGGGTGGGATAGGCTTGAAGGCGAGGTTGGGATAGAATTGAAAAAGAGGGTGAGCAGGGTATGAAGGAGAGGTTGGGCTCGACCACGAGGTGAAGATGAGAAACGACTGAAGACTAGGTTGGGCTAGGACTGAAAATGAGAGTCGGCTGTGTTAGAAGGCGAAAGGAGGGGGAGGGGCGGGTCTGAAGGTGTAGATTGGAGAGACCTGAAGGCGAGGGTGTGATGGTCTTGTAGGTAAGTATGGAAAGGCGAGAAGTTAAAACTTTAATGCGTTTGAATGCAAGGGTGTGATGGGCATTAAAGCGAAGCTAGGCGGGGCCAGAAGGTGAAGTTAGGTGGGGCTAGAAGGCTATGGTGTGCTGGTATTTAAGGGAAGGGTTAGCTAGTCCTAAAAGGAAAAGTGGGATCGGCCAAAAGACGATGTTGGGCTGAGGTGGAAGGGGGAATGTCTTGAGGGCGAAGGTGGGATGGGTCGGCTGCGCCTGAAGGCGTGGCGGGAATGGGCCGAGAGAGAGAGAGAGAGAGAGAGAGAGAGAGAGAGAGAGAGAGAGAGAGAGAGAGAGAGAGAGAGAGAGAGAGAGAGAGAGAGAGAGAGAGAGAGAGAGAGAGAAGAGAGAATGATCTAGTTTTTGTATGTGCTAGAAGGCAAAGGTGAGATGCTCTTGAAGGCGAGGGAGAGCTAGACAAATAAGGCGACTGTGAGATGGTTCTGAAGGTGAGGCTAGGATGGTTCAGAAAGCGAGGGTGAGGTGGAGCTGAAGGCGAGGGTAGAATGGGCCTGAAGGTGATGGTGGGTCGATCTAACCTCGAGAGTGTGCTTCTCATGACGGCGAGAGTTGAATGGTCCTGAGAAAGTGATTACCTCGGCCTGAAAATGATAGTGGGCTCGGGAAGAAAGTGAAGATCGACTTGGCCTGAATGCTAGGATGGGATGGGCCTGACGGCGAGGTTAAGCTAGGTTTGAGGGCATTAGTAGGATGGGCCTGACGGGAATGCTGGGATATGCCTGAAGACGAGGTTGGGCTTGGCCAAAAGGCCTCCATTATCTGGGTCAGAAGTCGAAAATGGAATGGTTCTGTAGATGAGGATGAGCTGGGCCTGAGGGCGAATGTAAGCTTGACATGAAGGCTAAGGAGGGATGGTCCAGAAGGCGAAGGTGGGATGGCCCTGAAGATGAGTGTGGGTAGAGCTACATGGCAAGGTTGAGGTAGGTTTGGGCGAGAAGGCGATGGGGGGATGTCCCTGAAGACGAGTGTAGTCAGGAAAAGAAGGCGAGGACAGGTTCGGCTGGAAGGGGAAGGTGGGTTTTGCTTGTAGACGAGGATGAGCTGGGCCTAAAGGAGTGTGTGAGATTGACCTATAGGTTAAGGTCAAATGGGAAAGAATTCAATGGTGTGATGGGTTTGAAGACGATGGTGGCCAAATACTGAATGCGATGGTGAGATGTGTTGAAGGTGAGTGCGGTATACGACTGAAAGCGAACGTGGGCTGGGATAGGAGGAGGAGGAGTCTTGGAATGAAGTGGTTGGTGGGATAGGCGAGAAGGCGAGGATGAGATAGGCTAGTATTTGAGGGTTGGATGTGAAAGAAGGCAAGAGTGAGATGGAATGAATGGGAGGGTTGGATTGACTTGAAGAAGATAGTCTGGGTCTGAAGGAGAGGTTTGGGCTGTGTTAGAAGGTGAATGTGGGTTGGAAGTGATGGGAATGGTGGTCTATGAGTAAAAGAGAGAATAACCTGGGACCGAGAGCGAAGGGCGGCGGGTCTCAATATGCGAGTGGAATGAGCCTGAATGTGAGGTAAGATGAGCTTCTAGGCGAGGGTGGGATGGGCCAGAGAGAAAAGGTGGGATGGGCTTGAAGGCGAGGGTCGGATAGAATTGAAAAAGATGGTGGGCAGGTTATGAAGGAGAGGTTGGGCTCGATCAGAATGTGAAGATGAGAAGGGAATGAAGAATAGGTTCGGCTAGGAATGAAAATGAGAGTGGGCTGGGCTAGAAGGCGAAATGGGGGCGGGCCTGAATGTGTGGAATGGAGAGGCCTGAAGGCGAGGGTGAGATGGTCTTGTCGTTAAGTATGGAAAGGCGAGAAGGTAAGTCTGCAGTGCGTTTGAATGCAAGTGTGTGATGTGCATGAAGGCGAAGGTAGGCGGGGCCAGAAGGTGAAGTTAGGTGGGGCTAGAAGGCGAAGGTGTGCTGGTATTTAAGGGAAGGGTTAGCTAGTCCTAAAAGCAAAAGTGGGATCGGCCAAAAGACGAAGTTGGGCTGATATGGAAGGGGGAAGGTCTTGAGGGCGAAGGTGGGATGGGTCTAAAGATGTATGTCGGCTGCGCCTGAGGGCTTGGGTGGAATGGGCCAGAAGGTGGAGGGGGAGAGAGAGAGAGAGAGAGAGAGAGAGAGAGAGAGAGAGAGAGAGAGAGAGAGAGAGAGAGAGAGAGAGAGAGAGAGAGAGAGAGAGAGAGAGAGAGAGAGAATGATCTAGTTTTTGTATGGGCTAGAAGGCCAAGGTGAGATGGGCTTTAAGGCGAGGGAGAGCTAGACAAATAAGTCGATGGGTAGATGGTTCTGAAGGTGAGGCTAGGATGGTTCAGAAAGCGAGGGTGAGGTGGAGCTTAATGCTGGTGTAGAACGGGTCTGAAGGTGATGATGGGCCGATCTAACCGCGAGGGTGTGCTTCTCATGACGGAGAGAGTTGAATGGGCCTCAGAAAGTCGTTACCTCGGCCTGAAATTAAGGTTGGGCTCGGGAAGAAAGTGAATATGGTCCTGGCCTGAAGGCTAGGATGGGATAGGGCTGAAGGCGAGGTTAAGCTAGATTTGAGGGCATTAGTAGGATGGACTTGACGGGAATGCTGGAATATGCCTGAAGACAACTGTAGGCTGGGCCAAAAGGCCTCCATTGTCTGGGTCAGAAGTCGAAAATGGAAAGGGTCTGTAGATGAGGATGTGCTGGGCCTGAGGGCGAATGTAAGCTTGACATGAAGGCTAAGGAGGGATGGGCCAGAAGGCGAAGGGGGGATGGGCCTGAAGAAGAGGGTGGATGGAGCCTGATGGCGAGATTGAGGTAGGTTTGGGCGAGAAGGCGATGGTGGGATGTCCCTGAAGACGAGTGTAGTCAGGAAAAGAAGGCGAGGACAGGTTCGGCTGGAAGGGAAAGGTGGGTTGTGGTTGTAGATGAGGATGAGCTGTGCCTAAAGGAGAGTGTTAGATTGACCTAAAGGTTAAGGTCAAATGTGCAAGAAGGCAATGGTGGGATGGGTTTGAAGACGATGATGGCCAAATACTGAAGGCGATGGTGAGATGGGTTGAAGGTGAGCGTGGTATGCGACTGAAAGCGAACGTGGCCTGGGATAGCAGTAGGAGGAGGAGTGTTGGAATGAAGTCGTTGGTGGGATATGCCAGAAGGCGAGGGTGAGATAGGCTAGTATTTGAGGGTTGGATTGGAAAGAAGGCAAGGTTGAGATGGAATGAATGGGAGGGTTGGATTGACTTGAAGAAGATAGGCTGGGTCTGAAGGAGAGGTTTGGGCTGCGTTAGAAGGTGAATGTAGGTTGGAAGTGATGGGAATGGTGGTCTAGGAGTAAAAGAGAAAATAACCTGGGACAGAGAGCGAAGGGGGCGGGTCTCAATATGCGAGTGGAATGAACCTGAATGCGAGGTAAGATGAGCTTCTAGGCGATGAGAGTGGGCTAGGCTAGAAGGCGAAAGGGGGGCGGGCCTGAAGGTGTGGATTGGAGAGGCCTAAAGGCGAGGGTGAGATGGTCTTGTCGGTAAGTATGGAAAGGCTAGAAGGTAAGGCTGTAATGCGTTTGAATGCAAGGGTGTGATGTGCATGAAGGCGAAGGTAGGCGGGCGAGAATATGAAGTTGGGTGGGGCTAGAAGGCGAAGGTGTGCTGGTATTTAACGGAATGGTTAGCTAGTCCCAAAAGTAAAAGTGGGATCGGCCAAAAGACGATGTCGGGGTGAGGTGGAAGGGGGAAGGTCTTGAGGGCGAAGGGGGGATGGGTCTAAAGATGTATGTCGGCTGCGCCTGATGACGTGGGTGGAATGGGCCAGAAGAAAGAAACAAAGAGAGAGAGAGAGAGAGAGAGAGAGAGAGAGAGAGAGAGAGAGAGAGAGAGAGAGAGAGAGAGAGAGAGAGAGAGAGAGAGAAAGAGAGAGAGAGAGAGAGAGAGAGAGAGAGAGAGAGAGAGAGAGAGAGAGAGAGAGAGAGAGAGAGAGAGAGAGAGAGAGAGAGAGAGAGAGAGAGAGAGAGAGAGAGAGAGAGAGAGAGAGAGAGAGAGAGAGAGAGAGAGAGAGAGAGAGAGAGAGAGAGAGAGAGAGAGAGAGAGAGAGAGAATGATCTAGTTTTTGTATGGGGTAGAAGGCAAAGGTGAGATGGGCTTGAAGGCGAGGGAGAGCTAGACAAATAAGGCGACGGTGAGATGGTTCTGAAGGTGACGCTAGGATGGTTCAGAAAGCGAGGGTGAGGTGGAGCTGAAGGCGGGGGTAGAATGGGCCTGAAGGTGATGGTGGGTCGATCTGACCTCGAGAGTGTGCTTCTCATGACGGCGAGAGGTGAATGGGCCTGAGAAAGTGGTTACTTCGTCCTGAAAATGATGGTGGGCTCGTGAAGAAAGTGAAGATGGACCTGGCCTGAAGGCTAGGGTGGGATGGGCCTGAAGACGAGGGTGGGTAGAGCCTGAAGGCGAGCTTGAGGTAGGTTTTGGCCAAAATGCGATGGTGTGATGTCCCTGAAGACGAGTGTAGTCAGTAAAAAAAAGGCGAGGACACGTTCGGCTAGAAGGGGAAGGTGGGTTGTGCTTGTAGACGAGGATGTGCTGGGCCTAAAGGAGAGTGTGAGCTTGACCTAAAGGTTAAGGTTAAATGGGCAAGAAGGCATTGGTGGGATGGGCTTGAAGACGATGGTGGCCAAATAATGAAGGCGATGGTGAGATGTGTTGAAGGTGAGTGTGGTATGCGACTGAAAGCGAACGTGGGCTGGGATAGGAGGAGGAGGAGGAGGGTTGGAATGAAGTCGTTGGTGGGATAGGCTTGAAGGCGAGGGTGGGATAGGCTAGTATTTGATGGTTGGATGGGAAAGAAGGCAGGGGTGAGATGGTATGAATATGAGGGTTGGATTGACTTGAAGACGATAGGTTGGGTCTGAAGGAGAGGTTTGGGATGCGTTAGAAGGTGAATGTGGGTTGGAAGTGATGGGGATGGTGGTCTAGGAGGAAAAGAGAGAATACCCTGGGACAGAGAGGGAAGGGTGGCGGGTCTCAATATGCGAGTGGAATGAGCCTGAAGGCGAGGTAAGATGAGCTTGTAGGCCAGGGTGAGATGAGCCACAAAGCAAGAATGGGATGGGCTTGAAGGCTACGGTGGGATAGAATTGAAAAAAAAGGGTGGCAGGGTATGAAGGATAGGTTGGGCCCGACGAGAAGGTGAAGATGAGAAGGGAATGAAGACTAGGTTGGCCTAGGCCTGAAAATGAGAGTGGGCTGGGCTAGAAGGCGAAAGGGGGGGCGGGCCTGAAGTTGTGGATTGGATAGGCCTGAAGGAGAGGGTGAGATGGTCTTGTAGGTAAGTGTGGAAAGTCGAGAAGGTGAAGCTTTTATGCGTTTGAATGCAAGGGTGTGATATGCATGAAGAGTAAGGTAGGCGGGGCCAGAATGTGAAGTTAGGTGGGGCTAGAAGGCGAAGGTGTGCTAATATTTAAGGCAAGGGTTAGCTAGTCCTAAAAGCAAAGGTGGGAACGGACAAAAGACGATTTTGGGCTGAGGCGGATGGGGAAGGTCTTGAGGACGATGTTAGGATGGTTCTAAAGATGTAGGTCGACTGCGACTGAAGGCTTTTCTGGAATGGGCCAAAAGGCGGGGGGAGGGAGGGAGAGAGAGAGAGAGAGAGAGAGAGAGAGAGAGAGAGAGAGAGAGAGAGAGAGAGAGAGAGAGAGAGAGAGAGAGAGAGAGAGAGAGAGAGAGAGAGAGAGAGAGAGAGAGAGAGAGAGAGAGAGAGAGAGAGAGAGAGAGAATGATCTAGTGTTTGTATGGGCTAGAAGGCAAAGGTGAGATGTGCTTGAAGTCGAGGGAGAGCTAGACAAATAAGGCGACGGTGAGATGGTTCTGAAGGTGAGGCTAGGATGGTTCAGAAAGCGAGGGTGAGGTGGAACTGAAGGCGGGGGTAGAATGGGCCTGAAGGTGATGGTGGGCCGGTCTAACCGCTAGGGTGTGCTTCTCATGACGGCGAGAGTTGAATTGGCCTGAGAAAGTGATTACCTCGGCCTGAAAATGAGGTTGGCCTCGGGAAGAAAGTGAAGATCGACTTGGCCTGAAGGCTAGGGTGGGATGGGCCTGAAGGCGAGGTTAAGCTAGGTTTGAGGGCATTAGTAGGATGGGCCTGACGGCAATGCTGGGATATGCCTGAAGACGAGGGTGGGCTTGGCCAAAAGGCCTCC
>NW_027264099.1:250000-255000 GCF_036320965.1 Panulirus ornatus | reverse complement strand
GAGCATGAGCTGGGCCTAAAGGAGAGTGTGAGCTTGACCTAACAGTTAAAGTGAAATGGGCAAGAAAGCAATGGTGGCATGGGCTTGAAGACGATGGTGGCCAAATAATGAAGGCGATTGTGAGATGGGTTGAAGGTGAGTGTGGTATGCGACTGAAAACGAATGTGGGCTGGGATAGGAGGAGGAGGAGGGTTGTAATGAAGTCGTTGGTGGGATAGGCCTGAAGGCGAGGGTTGAGATAGGCTAGTATTTGAGGGTTGGATGGGAGAGCAGGCATCGGTGAGATGGGATGAATGTGATGGTTGGAATGACTTGAAGAAGATATGCTTGGACTGAAGGAGAGGTTTGCTCTGCGTTAGAAGGTGAATGTGGCTTGGAAGTGATGGGAATGGTGATCTAGGTGTAAAAGAGAGAATATCCTGGGACAGAGAGCGAAGGGGGGCTGGTCTCAATATGCGAGTGGAATGAGCATGAAGGCGAGGTAAGATGAGCTTCTAGGCCAGGGTGGGGTGTGCCCTAAAGCAAGAATGGGATGGGCTTGAAGGCGAGGGTGGGATAGAATTGAAATAAAAGGGTGCTCAGGGTATGAAGAAGAGGTTGGGCCCGACCAGAAGGTGAAGATGAGAAGGGAATGAAGACTAGGTTGGTCTAGGACTGAAAATGAGAGTGGGCTGGGCTAGAAGGCGAAAGGGGTGGCGGGCCTGAAGTTGTGGAACGGAGAGGCTTTGAAGGCGAGGGTGAGATGGTCTTGTAGGTAAGTGTGGAAAGGCGAGAAGGTAAAGCTTTAATGCGTTTGAATGCAAGGGTGTGATGTGCGTGAAGGCGAAGGTAGGCGGGGCCAGAAGGTGAAGTTAGGTGGGTCTAGAAGGCGAAGGTGTGCTGGTATTTAAGGGAAGGGTTAGCTAGTCCTAAAAGCAAAGGTGGGATCGGCCAAAAGGCGATGTCGGGCTGAGGTGGAAGGGGGAAGGTCTTGAGGGCGAGGTTGTGATGGGTCTAAAGATGTAGGTCGGATGCGCTTGAAGGCTTGGGTGGAATGGGCCAGATGGGGAAGGGAGACAGAGAGAGAGAGAGAGAGAGAGAGAGAGAGAGAGAGAGAGAGAGAGAGAGAGAGAGAGAGAGAGAGAGAGAGAGAGAGAGAGAGATAGAGAGAGAGAGAGAGAGAGAGAGAGAGAGAGAGGAGAGAGAGAGAGAGAGAGAGAGAGAGAGAGAGAGAGAGAGAGAGAGAGAGAGAGAGAGAGAGAGAGAGAATGATCTAGTTTTAGTATGGGCTAGAAGGCAAAGGTGAAATGGGCTTGAAGGCGAGGGAGAGCTAGACAAATAAGGCGACGGTGAGATGGTTCTGAAGGTGAGGCTAAGATGGTTCAGAAAGCGAGGGTGAGGTGGAGCTTAAGGCCGGGGGTAGAATGGGCCTGAAGGTGATGGTGGGTCGATCTAACCGCGAGGGTGGTCTTCTCGTGACAGCGAGAGTTGAATGGGCCTGAGAATGTCGTTACCTCGTCCTGAAAATGAGGGTGGTCTCGTGAAGAAAGTGAAGATGGACCTGGCCTGAAGGCTAGTGTGGGATGGGCCTGAAGGCTAGGTTTAGCTAGGTTTGAGGGAAGTAGTAGGATGGACCTGAAGGGAATGCTGGGATATGCCTGAAGACGAGGGTGGGCTGGGTCAAAAGGCCTCCATTGTTCTGGGTCTGAAGTCGAAAATGGAATGTGTCTGTAGATAAGGAGAAGCTGGGCCTGAGGGCGAATGGAAGGTTGACATGAAGGCTAAGGAGGGATGGGCCAGAAGGCGACGGTGGGATGGGCCTGAAGACAAGGATGGGTAGAGCCTGAAGGCGAGCTTGAGGTAGGTTTGGGCCAAAAGGCGATGGTATGATGTCTCTGAAGACGAGTGTAGTCAGGAAAAGAAGGCGAGGGCAGGTTCGGCTGGAAGGGGAAGGTGGGTTGTGCCTGTAGACGAGGATGAGCTGGGCCTAAAGGAGAGTGTGAGCTTGACCTAAAGGTTGAGGTGAAATGGGCAAGAAGGCAATGGTGGAATGGGCTTGAAGACGATGGTGGCCAAATAATGAAGGCGATGGTCAAATGGATTGAAGGTGGGTGAGGTACGCGACTGCAAGAGAACGTGGGCTGGGAAAGGAAGAGGAGGAGGAGGAGTGTTGCAATGAAGTCGTTGGTGGGATAGGCCTGAAGGCGAGGTTGAGATAGGCTAGTATTTGAGGGTTGGATGGGAAAGAAGGCAAGGGTGAGATGGAATGAATGGAAGGGTTGGACTGACTTGAAGAAGATAGGCTGGGTCTGAAGGAGAGGTTTGGGCTGCGTTAGGTGAATATGGGTTGGAAGTGATGGGAATCATGGTCTAGGAGTAAATGAGAGAATAACCTTTGACAGAGAGCGAAGGGGGGTGGGGGCGTGTCTCAATATGCGAGTGGAATGAGCCTGAAGGCGAGGTAAGATGAGCTTCTAGGCCAGGGTGGGATGGGCCAAAAAGCAAGGGTGGGATGGGCTAGAAGGCGAGGGTGGTATAGAATTGAAAAAGAGGGTGGGCAGGGTATGAAGGATAGGTTGGGCCCGATCAGAATGTGAAGATGAGAAGGGAATGAAGACTAGGTTGGGCTAGGACTGAAAATTAGAGTGGGCTGGGCTAGAAGGCGAAAGGTGGGGCGGGCCTGAAGGTCTGGATTTTAGAGGCCTGAAGGTGAGGGTGAGATGGTATTGTAAGTAAGTATAGAAAGGCGAGAAGGTAAGGCTTTGATGCGTTTGAATGCAAGGGTGTGATGTGCGTGAAGGCGAAGGTAGGCGGGGCCAAAAGGGGAAGTAAGGTGGGGCTAGAAGGCGACGGTGTGCTGGTATTTAAAGGAAGGGATAGCTAGTCCTAAAACCAGAAGTGGGATCGGCTAAAATGATGATGTTGGGCTGAGGTGGGAGGGGAAGGTCTTGGGGGCGAAGGTGGGAATGGTCTAAAGATGTAAGTCGGCTGTGCCTGAAAGCGGGGTGGAATGGGCCAGGAGAGAGAGGAGAGAGAGAGAGAGAGAGATGAGGAGAGGAGAGAGAGAGGAGAGAGAGAGAGAGAGAGAGAGAGGAGAGAGAGAGAGAGAGAGATGAGAGAGTAGAGAGAGAGTGAGAGAGAGAGAGAGAGAGAGAGAGTGAGAGGATGAGAGAGAGAGATGAGATGAGAGAGAGAGAGAGGAGAGAGAGATGAGAGAGATGAGAGAGGGGAGAGGGGAGAGGGAGAGAGGAGGGGGGAAGAGAGAGGGGGAGAGAGAGAGATGGGGAGAGAGAGAGAGAGAGAGAGAGAGAGGAGGAGAGAGAGAGAGAGAGAGAGAGGAGAAAAGAGAGAGAGGGAGTGGAGAAAGAGAGTAGAGAGAGAGGAGAGAGAAGAGAGAGGAGATAGAGGGGAGAGGGGAGAGAGAGAGAGAGAGAGAGAGAGGAGAGAGAGAGAGAAGTAGAGAGAGAGAGAGAGAGAGAGGGGAGAGAGAGGAGAGGGGGAGATGAGAGTGAGAGAGAGAGAGGGAAAAAGAGAAAAGGGGAGAGAGAGAGAGAGAGATTGAGAGAGAGAGAAGAGAGAGGAATGATCTAGTTTTTGTATGGCTAGAAGGCAAAGGGGGAGATGGGTTAAAGGCAAGGGAAAGCTAGACAAATAAGGCGAGGGTTTGAGTTGGTTCTGAATGTGAGGTAGGGGGGTTTTTGGTTTTTTCAGAAAGCGAGGTGAGGTGGAGTGAACGCGGGGTAGAATGGGCCTGAAGGTGATGGTGTGCCGATTAACCGCGAGGGTGTGCTTCTCATGACGGCGAGAGTTGAATGGCCTGAGAAAGTGGTTACTTCGGCCTGAAAATGAGGGGGGATCGGGAAGAAAGTGAAGATGGACTTGGCCTGAAGGCCAGGGTGGGATGGGCGTAAAGGCGAGGTTAAGCTAGGTTTGCGGGCATTAGTAGGATGGACCTGACGGGAATGCTGGGATATGCCTGAAGACGAGGGTGGGCTGGGCCAAAAGGCCTTCATTGTCTGGGTCAGAAGTCGAGAATGGAATGGGTCTCTACATGAGGATGAGCTGCGCCTGAGGGCGAATGTAAGCTTGACATGAAGGCTAAGGATGGATGGGCCAGAAGGCGAAGGTGGGATGGGAGTGAAGACGAAGGTGGGTAGAGCCTGAATGCGTGCTTGAGGTATGTTTGGGCAAAATGCGATAGTGTGATGTCTCTGAAGACGAGTGTAGTCAGGAAAAGAAGGCGAGGACAGGTACGGCTGGAAGGGGAAGGTGGGTTGTGCTTGTAGACGAGGATGAGCTGTGCCTAAAGGAGAGTGTGAGCTTGACCTAAAGGTTAAGGTCAAATGGGCAAGAAGTCAATGGTGGGATGGGTTTGAAGACGATGTTGGCCAAATATTGAAGGCGATGGTGAGATGGGTTGAAGGCGATTGTTGTATGCAAATGAAAGAGAACTTGGGCTGGGATAGGAGTAGGAGGAGGAGTGTTGGAATGAAGTCGTTGGTGGGATCGGCCTGAAGGCGAGGGTGAGATAGGCTAGAATTTGAGGGTTGGATAGGAAAGAAGGCAAGGGTGAGATGGAATGAATGAGAGGGTTGGATTGACTTGAAGAAGATAGGCTGGGTCTGAAGGAGAGTTTTGGGCTGCGTTAGAAGGTGAATGTGGGTTGGAAGTGATGTGAATGGTGGTCTAGGAGTAAAAGACAGAATACCCTGGGACAGAGAGCGAAGGGTGATGGGTCACAATATGCAAGTGGAATGAGCCTGAAGGTGAGGTAAGATGAGCTTCTAGACGAGGGTGGGATGGGCGAAAGAGCAAGGGTGGGATGGGCTTGAAGTCGAGGGTGGGATAGAATTGAAAAGACGGTGGACAGTGCTTGAGGGAGGGGTTGGGCCCGATCAGAATGTGAAGAAGAGAAGGGAATGAAGAATAGCTTGGGCTAGGACTGAAAATGAGAGTGGGCTGGGCTAGAAAGTGAAAAAGGGGCGGGACTGAATGTGTGGATTGGAGAGGCCTGAAGGCGA
>NW_027264099.1:0-245000 GCF_036320965.1 Panulirus ornatus | reverse complement strand
GAAAATCAGAGTGGGCTCGTGAAGAAAGTGAAGATGGACCTGGCCTGAAGGGTAGGGTGGGATGGGCCTGAAGGCTAGGTTAAGCTACGTTTGAGGGCAATAGTTGGATGGACCTGACGGGAATGCTGGGATATGCCTGAAGACGAGGTTGGGCTGGGCCAAATGGCCTCCATTGTCTGGGTCAGAGTCGAAAATGGAATGGGTCAGTAGATGAGGATGACCTGGGTCTGAGGGCGAATGTAAGCTTGACATGAAGGCTAAGGAGGGATGGGCCAGAAGGCGAAGGTGGGATGGGCCTGAAGACGAGGGTGGGTAGAGCCTGAAGGCGAGCTTGAGGTAGGTTTGGGCCAAAAGGCGATGGCGGGATGTCCCCGAAGACGAGTGTAATCGGGAAAAGAAGGCGAGGACAGGATCGGCTGGGGGTAGAGCTAAAGGGCCCGGAGCTTGAGATAGGTTTGGGCCAAAAGGGGGTGGTGGGATGTCCCTGAAGACGAGTGTATTCAGGAAAAGAAGGCGAGGACGGGTTTACGGCTGGAAGGGGACGGTGGGTTGTGCTTGTTAGCGAGGTTGTGGGGGCCTAAAGGAGAGTGTCTGAGCTTGCCCTAAAGGTTAGGTCAAATCGGCAAGAAGTTTATGGTGGGAGGGGTTTTTAAAGGGGACGATGGTGGCCAAATACTGAAGTCGATGGTGAGAGGGGTTTGAAGGTGAGTGTGGTATGCGACTGAAAGCGACGTGGCCTGGGAAGCAGGAGGAGGAGGAGTGTTGGAATGAAGTCTTGGTGGGATAGGCCCGAAGGCGAGGGTAAGATAGGCTAGTATTTGAAGGTTTGGGTGGGGAAAGAAGGTAAGGGTGAGATGGGATGAATAGAGGGTATGGATTGACTTGAGAAAAATAGGGGTGGGTCTGAAGGAGGGGTTTGGGCCCGGGGTTAGAAAGGTGAATATGGTTGGAAGTGATGGGAATGGTGGTCTAGGAATTAATGAGGAATAACCTTTGACAGAGGGGCGAAGGGGGGAGTGGTTTAATATGCGAGTGGAATGGCCCGAAGGGGGAGGTAAGATGAGATTTTTTAGGCCAGGTGGGATGGGCCAGAAAGCAAGGGTGGGATGGCTTGAAGGCGAGGGTGGGATAGGGAAATTTAAGAAGAAAGGGTGGGAGGGTATGAGATAGGTCGTGCCCGATCAGAATGGGAGATAGAAAGGAATGAAGACTAGGTTGGGTAGGGCTGAAAGTGAGAGTGGGCTGGGGCTAGAAAGCGAAGGGGGGCTGGGCTGAAGGTGTGGATTTTAGAGGCCCGAAGGCGAGGGTGAGATGGTCTTGTAAGTAAGTATGGAAAGGCGAGAAGGTAAGGCTTTAATTGGGGTTTTTTAATGCAAGGGTGTTGTGATGTGCATGAAGGCGAAGGGAGGCGGGGCAAAGGTGAAGTTAGTTGGGGCTAGAAGGCGAAGGGTGATGGTTATTAGGGAAGGGCTAGCTAGCCTAAAACCAAAAGTGGGATCGGCCAAAAGATGATGTTGGGCTGAGGTGGAAGGGGAGGTCTTGGGGCCGAAGGTGGTTTTGGGGGCTAAAGATGTAGGTCGGGCTGCACCGAAAGCGTTTTGGGTTGAATGTTTCCGGGGGGGAAAAAGAGAGAGAGTGAGAGAGGAGAGGAGGGGATGAGAGGAGAGAGAGAGAGGAGGAGAAGAGAGAGAGAGAGAGAGAGAGAGGAGGAGATGGAGAGAATGAGGGAGAGAGAGAGGAGAGAAGAGGGGAGAGAGAGAGGAGAGAGAGAGGGGGGGGAGAGGAGAAAAGAGAGGAGAGGAGAGGGGAGAGAGAGGAGAGAGGAGAGAGAAAAGAGAGGTGAGAGAATGAGAGAGAGAGAGAGAGAGAGGAGAGAGGGAGAGAGAGGAGAGAGATGAGAGAGAGAGAGGAGAGAGAGAGAGAGAGAGGAGAGAGAAGAGAGAGAGGAAGAGAGATTTGAGAGAGAGAGAGAGAGATGGAGAGAGAGAGAGAGAATGATCTAGTTTTTGTATGGGCTAGAAATCAAAGGTAAGATGGGCTTGAAGGCGAGTGAAAGCTAGACAAATAACGCGACGGTGAGATGGTTCTGAAGGTGAGGCTTGGATGGTTCAGAAAGCGAGGGTAAGGTGAAGCTGAAGGTGGGGGTAGAATGGGCCTGAAGATGATGGTGGGTCGATCTAAACGCGAGGATGTGCTTCTCATGAGGACGAGAGTTGAATGGGTGTGAGAAAGTGGTTACTTCGGCCTGAAAATGAGGGTGGGCTCGGGAAGAAAGTGAAGATGGACCTGGCCTGAAGGCTAGGGTGGGATGGGCCTGAAGGCGAGGTTAAGCTAGGGTTGAGGGAAATAGTAGGATGGACCTGACGGGAAAGCTGGGATATGCCTGAAGACGAGGGTGGGCTGGGCCAAAAGGCCTCCATTGTCTGGGTCAGAGTCGAAAATCGATTGGGTCTGTAGATGAGGATAACCTGGGCCTGAGGGCGAATGTAATCTTGACATGAAGGATAAGGAGGTATGGGCCAGAAGACGAAGGTGGGATGGGACTGAAGACGAGGGTGGGTAGAGCCTGAAGGCGAGCTTGAGGTAGGTTTGGGCCAAAAGGCGATGGTGGGATGGGTTGAAGGTGAGTGTGGTATGCGACTGAAAGCGAACGTGGGCTGGGATAGGAGGAGGAGGAGGAGGGCTGGAATGAATTCTTTGGTGGGATAGGCCTGAAGCCCAGGGTGAGATAAGCTAGTATTTGAGGGTTGGCTAGGAAAGAAGGCAGGGGTGAGATGGGATGAATGTGAGGGTTGGATTGACTTGATGAAGATAGGCCTGAAACTGAAGGAGAGGTTTGGGCTGCGTTAGAAGGTGAATGTGGGTAGGAAGTGATGGGATGGTGTCTAGGAGTAAAGAGAGATAGACTTGGACAGAGAGCGAAGGGGGGGCGGGTCTCAATATGCGAGTGGAATGAGCCTGAAGGCGAGGTAAGATGAGCTTCTAGGTCAATGTGGGATGGACCATAAAGCAAGAATGGGATGGACTTGAAGTCCAGGGTGGGATAGAATTGAAAAAATGTGTGGGCAGGGTATGAAGGAGAGGTTTGGCCCGACCCGAAGGTGAAGATGAGAAGGGAATGAAGACTAGGTTGGTATTACTGAAAATGAGAGTGGGATGGGCTAAAAGGGGGCGAAAGTGCGGGGTGGGCCTGAAGTGTGGATTGGAGAGGCCTGAAGCGAGTGTTGAGTTGGTCTTGTAGTAAGTGTGGAAGGCGGAGAAGGTAAAGCTTTTAATGCGTTTGAATGTCAAGGATGTGATTGTGCTGAAGGCAAAAGTAGGCGGGGGCAGAAAGGTGAAGTTAGGTGGGGCAAGACGGAGAAGGTGTGTGGTATTTAAGGCAAGGAATTATTAGTCTAAAATGAGAGGTGGGATCGGCCAAAAGACGATGTTGGGTGAGAGTGGGAAGGAAGGCCGTGAAGGCAAAGTTGGGACGGGTTAAGAGTAGGGAGGCTGCGCCTGAAGGCTTGGGTGGAATGGGCAGAAGAGGAGAGAGATAGAGAGAGAGAGAGAGAGAGAGAGAGGAGTGAGAGGAGAGAGGAGAGAGAGAGAAGGAGAGAGAAGAAGAGAGATTTAGAGAGAGATGAGAATGACTAAAGAGAGAAGAGAGAGAGAGAAAATGATCCTAGTTTTTGTTTGGGCTTAGGTTAAGTGTATAGATGGGCTTGTAGGCGAGGGAGAGATAGACAAATAAGGCGACGGTGAGATGGTTCTGAAGGTGAGGATAGGATGGTTCAGAAAGCGAGGGTGAGGTGGAGCTGAAGTTGAGGGTAGAATTGGCCTGAAGGCGATGGTGGGCCAATCTAACCGCGAGGGTGTGCTCCTCATGACGGCGAGAGTTGAATGGGCCTGAGAAAGTTGTTACCTCGGCCTGAAAATGAGGGTGGGCTCGGGAAGAAAGTGAAGATGGAATTGGCCTGAAGGCCAGGGTGGGATGTGCCTGAAGGCGAGGTTAAGCTAGGTTTGAGGGCATTAGTAGGATGGACCTAACGGGAATGCTGGGATATGCCTAAAGACGAGGGTGGGCTGTGCCAAAAGGCCTTCATTGTCTTGATCAGAAGTCGAAAATGGAATGGATCTGAAATGAGGATAACCTGGGCCTGAGGGCGAATGTAAGCTTGACATGAAGGCTAAGGAGGAATGGGCCAGAAGGGGAAGGTCGGATGTGCCTGAAGACGAGGGTGGGTAGAGCCTGAAAGCGAGCTTGAGGTAGGTTTGGGCTAAAAGGCGATGGTGGGATGTCCCTAAAGACGAGTGTAGTCAGGAAAATAAGGCGAGGACAGGTTCGGCTGGAAGGGGAAGGTGGGTTGTGCTTGTAGACGAGGATGAGCTGGGCCTAAAGGAGAATGTGAGCTTGACCTAAATGTTAAGGTCAAATGGGCAAGAAGTCAATGGTGGGATAGGTTTGAATACGATGGTGGCCAAGTTCTGAAGGCGATGGTGAGATGGGTTGAAGGTGAGTGTGGTATGCGACTGAAAGCGAACTTGTGCTGGGATAGGAGGAGGAGGAGGAGTGTTGAAATAAAGTTGTTGGTGGGATAGGCCTGAAGGCGAGATAGGCTAGTATTTAAGGGTTGGATGGGAAAGAAGGCAAGGGTAAGATGGAATGAATGGGATGGTTGGACTGACTTGAAGAAGATAGGCATGGTTTGAAGGAGAGGTTTGGGCTGCGTTAGAAGGTGAGTGTGGGTTGGAAGTGATGGGAATGGTAGTCTAGGAGTAAAAGAGAGAATAACCTGGGACAGAGAGCGAAGTGGGGCGGGTCTCAATATGCGAGTGCAATGAGTGTGAAGGCGAGATAAGATGAGCTTCTAGGCGAGGATGGGATGGACCAGAAAGGAAGGGTGGGATGGGCTTGAAGGCGAGGGTGGTATATAATTGAAAAAGAGGTTGGGCAGGGTATTAAGGATAGGTTGGGCCCGATCAGAATGTGAAGATGAGAAGGGAATGAGGACTAGGTTGGGCTAGGACTGAAAATGAGAGTGGGCCGGGCTAGAAGGTAAAAGGGGGGCGACACTTAAGGTGTGGATTGGAGAGGACTGAAGGCGAGGGTGAGATGGTCTTGTAGGTAAGTGTGGAAAGGCGAGAAGGTAAGGCTTTAATGCGTTTGAATGCAAGGGTGTTATGTGCATGAAGGCGAAGGTAGGTGGGGCCAGAAGGTGAAGTTAGGTGGGGCTAGAAGGCGAAGGTGTGCTGGTATTTAAGGGAAGGGTTAGCTAGTCCTAAAAGAAAAAGTGGGATCGGCCAAAAGACGATGTTGGGCTGAGATGGAAGGGGGAAGGTCTTGAGGGCGAAGGTGGGATGGTTCTAAATATGTAGGTTGGTTGCGCCTGAAGGCTTGGGTGGAATGGGCCAGAAGAGAGAGAGAGAGAGAGAGAGAGAGAGAGAGAGAGAGAGAGAGAGAGAGAGAGAGAGAGAGAGAGAGAGAGAGAGAGAGAGAGAGAGAGAGAGAGGGAGAGAGAGAGAGAGAGAGGAGAGAGAGAGAGAGAGAGAGAGAGAGAGAGAGAGAGAGAGAGAGAGAGAGAGAGAGAGAGAGAGAGAGAGAGAGAGAGAGAGAGAGAGAGAGAGAGAGAATTATCTAGTTTTTGTTTGGGCTAGAAGGCAAATGTGAGATGGGCTTGAAGGCGAGGGAGAGCTAGACAAATAAGGCGACGGTGAGATGGTTCTGAATGTGAGGGTAGGATGGTTTAGAAAGCGAGGGTGAGGTGGAGCTGATGGGGGGGGGGGGGTAGAATGAACCTGAAGGTGATGTTGGGCCGATCTTAGCGCGGCGGTATGTTTCTCATGACGGAGAGAGTTGAAGGGGCCTGAGAGAGTGGTTCCCTCGGCCTGAAAATGAGGATGGGTTCGGGAAGAAAGTGAAGATGGACCTGGCCTGAAATATAGGGTGGGATAGGCCTGAAGGCGAGGTTAAGCTAGGTTTGAGGGCATTAGTAGGATTGACCTGACGGGAATCCTGGGATATGCCTGAAGACGAGGGAGGGCTGAGCCAAAAGGCCTCCATTGTCTGGGTCAGAAGTCGAAAATGGAATCGGTCTCTAGATAAGGATGAGCTGGGCCTGAGGACGAATGTAAGCTTCACATGAAGGCTAAGGAGGGATGGGCCAGAAGGCGAAGGTGTGATGGGCCTGAAGACGAGGGTGGGTAGAGCCTGAAGGCGAGCTTGAGGTAGGTTTGGGCCAAAAGGCGATGGTAGGATGTCCTTGAAGACGAGTATAGTCAGGAAAAGAAGGCGAGGACAGGTTCGGCTGGAAGGGGATGGTGGGTTGTGCTTGTAGACGAGGATGAGCTGGGCCTAAAGGAGAATGTGAGCTTGACCTAAAGGTTAAGGTCAAATGGGCAAGAAGTCAATTGTGGGATGGGTTTGAAGACGATGGTGGCCAAATAGTGAATGCGATGGTGAGATGGGGTGAAGGTGAGTGTGGTATGCGACTGAAAGCGAACGTGGGCTGGGATAGGAGTAGGAGGAGCAGTGTTGGAATGAAGTCGTTGGTGGATAGGCCTGAAGCCGAGGGTGAGATAGGCTAGTATTTGAAGGGTTGGATAGGAAAGAAGGCAAGGGTGAGATGGAATGAATGGAAGGGTTGGATTGACTTGAAGATAGGCTGGGTCTGAAGGAGAGGTTTGGGCTGCGTTAGAAGGTGAATGTGGGTTGGAAGTGAAGGGAATGTTGGTCTAGGAGTAAATGAGAGAATAACCTTTGACAGAGAGCGAAGGGGGGCGTGTCTCAATAAGCGAGTGGAATGAGCCTGAAGGCGAGGTAAGATGAGCTTCTAGGCCAGTGTGGGATGGGCCAGAAAGCAAGGATGCGATGGGTTTGAACGCAAGTTTGGGATAGAATTGAAAAAGAGGGTGGGCAGCGTATTAAGGAGAGGTTGGGCCCGATGAGAATGTGAAGATGAGAAGGGAATGAAGACTAGGTTGGGCTAGGACTGAAAATGAGAGTGGGCTAGGCTAGAAGGCGAAAGGGGGGGCGGGCCTGAATGTGTGGATATTAGAGGCCTGAAGGCGAGGGTGAGATGGTCTTGTAGGTAATTATTGAAAGGCGAGAAGGTAAGGCTTTAATGAGTTTGAATGCAAGGGTGTGATGTGCATGAAGGCGAAGGTAGACGGGGCCAAAAGGTGAAGTTAGTTGGGGCTAGAAGGCGAAAGGTGTCCTGGTATTTATGGGAAGGGCTAGCTAGTCGTAAAACCAAAAGTGGGATCGCCCAAAAGATGATGTTGAGCTGAAGTGGAAGGGTGAAGTTCCTTGGGCGAAGGTGGGATGGGTCTAAAGATATAGGACGGCTGCGCCTGAAAGCATGGGTGGAATGGCCCAGGGGATAGAGAGAGAGAGAGAGAGAGAGAGAGAGAGAGAGAGAGAGAGAGAGAGAGAGAGAGAGAGAGAGAGAGAGAGAGAGAGAGAGAGAGAATAATCTAGTTTTTGTATGGGCTAGAAGGGAAAGGTGAGATGGGCTTGAAGGTGAGGGAAAACTAGACAAATAAAGCGTCGGTGAGATGGTTCTGAATGTGAGGCTAGGATGGTTCAGAAAGCGAGGGTGAGGTGAAGCTGAAGGCGGGGGTAGAATGGGCCTGAAGGTGGTGGTGGGCCGATGTAAACGCGATGATGTGCTTCTCATGACGGTCGAGAGTTGAATGGGTCTGAGAAAGTGGTTATCTCGGCCTGAAAATGAGGGTGGGCTCGGGAAGAAAGTGAAGATGGACCTGGCCTTAAGGCTAGGGTGGGATGGGCCTGAAGGCGAGGTTAAGCTAGGTTTGAGGGCATTAGTAGGATGGACCTGACGAGAATGCTGTGATATGCCTGAAGACGAGGGAGGGCTGAGCCAAAAGGCCTTCATTGTCTGGGTCAGAGTCGAAAATAGAATGGGTCTGGAGATGAGGATGACCTGGGCCTGAGAGCGAATGTAAGCTTGGCATGAATGCTAAGGAGGGATGGGCCAGAAAGCGAAGGTGTGATGGGCCTGAAGACGAGGGTGGGTAGAGCCTGAAAGCGAGCTTGAGGTAGGTTTGGGCCAAAAGGCGATGGTGGGATGTCCCGGAAGACGAGTGTAGTCAGGAAAAGAAGTCGAGGATAGGTTCGTCTGGAAGGGGAAGGTGGCTTGTGCTTGTAGACGAGGATGAGCTGGGCCTAAAAGAGAGTGTGAGCTTGACCTAAAGGTTAAGGTCAAATCGGCAAGAAGACAATGGTGGGATAGGCTAGAAGATGATTGTGGCCAAATAATGAAGGCGATGGTGAGATGGGTTGAAGGTGAGTGTGGTATGCAACTGAAAGCGAACGTGGGCTGGGATAGGAGGAGGAGGAGGAGGAGGGTTGAATAAAGTCGTTGGTGGGATAGGCCTGAAGCCGAGGGTGAGACAGACTAGTATTTGAGGGTTGGATGGGAAAGAAGGCAGTGTTGAGATGGGATGAACGTGAGGGTTGGATTGACTTGAAGAAGGTAGGTTGGGTCTGAAGGAGAGGTTTGGGTTGCGTTAGAAGGTGAATGTGGGTAGGAAGTGATGGGAATGGTGGTCTATGAGTAAAAGAGAGAATAGCCTGGGACAGAGAGCGAAGGGGGGCGTGTCTCAATATGCGAGTGGAATGAGCCTGAAGGCGAGGTAAGATGAGGTTCTAGGCGAGGGTGGGATTTCCCATAAAGCAAGAAAGGGATGGGCTTGAAGGCGAGGGTGGGATAGAATTGAAAAACTGTTTGGGCAGGCCATGAAGGAGAGGTTTGGCCCGACGAGAAGGTGAAGATGAGAAGGGAATGAAGACTAGGTTGGTCTAGGACTGAAAATGAGAGTTGTCTGGGCTAGAAGGCGAAAGTGGGGGGGCGGGCATGAAGTTGTGGATTGGAGAGGCCTCAAAGCGAGTCTGAGATGGTCTTGTAGGTAAGTGTGGAAGGCGAGAAGGTAAGGCTTTAATGCGTTTTGAATCAAGGGTGTGATATGCATGAGGGAAGTAGGGGGGGCTAGAAGGGGAATTAGGGGGGGCAGAAGGCGAAGGGGTGTGGTATTTAAGGAAAGGGTTTGTAGTCCTAAAAAAAAAAGGGGATCGGCCCAAAAGACGATGTTGGGCTGAGGGGGAAGGGGGAAGGGCTTAAGGGCGAAGGGGATGGGGTTTAAAAAATGTAGGTTTTGGGTGCGCCCGAAGGCTTTGGGGGGTGGGGAGAAAAAAGAGAGAGAGAGAAGAGGAGAGAGGAGAGGAGAGAGAGAGAGAGGAGGAGATGTGAGAAGGAGAGGATGGGGAGAAGATGAGAGAGAGAGAGGAGAGAGGAGAGAGAGAGAGATGATAGGAGAGAGGAGAGAGAGAAGAGAGAGAGAGGGATGAGAGAAGAGACGAGGAGCGAGGAGAGAAGGAGGAGAGGAGTTGAGAGGAGAGAGAGAGGAAGAGAGAGAGAGGATGAGAGAAGAGAGAGAGAGAGAATGGAGAAGAGAGAGAGGAGAGAGAGAGAGAGAGAGAGAAGAGAGAGAGAGAAGAGAGAGAGAGAGAGGAGAGAGAGGAGAGAGAGAGAGAGAGAGAGAGAGGAGAGAGAGAGAGAGAGAGAGGAGAAGAGAGAGGAGAGGAAAAGAGAGAGAGAGAGAGAGAGAGAGAGAGAGAGAGAGAGAGAGAGAGAGAGAGAGAGAGAGAGGGGAGAGAGGAGAGAGAAGAGGGGAGAGAGAGAGAAGAGAGAGGGAGAGAGAGAGAGAGAGAGAGAGGAATTGATCTAGTTTTTTGGGTAGAAGGCAAAGTGAGATGGGCTGAAGGCGAGGGAGAGCTAGACAAATAAGGCGACGGTGATATGGTTCTGAAGGGGAGGCTAGGATGGTTTAGAAAGCCGAGGGTGAGGTGGAACTGAAGGAGAGGGTAAAATGGGACTGATGGTGATGGTGGGGCGATCTAAGCGGGGTGTGTTCTCTGACGGAGAGTTGAATGGGCTGAAAAGTGGTTCCCCGGCTGAAAATGTGGTTCGGGAAGAAAGTGAAGATGGCTTCGCCTGAAGGCTAGGGTAGGATTGGGGCCCGAAGGCGAGGTTAAGCTAGGTTTTAGGATTTAGTAGGATGGACCTGACGGAATGCTGGATATGCCTGAAAACGAGGTTGGCTGGGCCAAAAGGCCTCCATTGTCTGGGTCAGAAGCCGAAAATGGAATGGGTCTGTAGTTGATAATGAGCTGGGCCTGAGGGCGAATGTAAGCTTGACATGAAGGCTAAGGAGGGATGTGCCAGAAGGCGAATGTGGGATGGGCCTGAAGACGAAGGTGGGTAGACCCGGAAGGCGAGCTTGAGTAGGTTTGGGCCAGAAAGAGGGTGGTGGGGGTCCGGGAAAACGGGGTGTTTGTCAGGAAAAAAAGGCGAGGACAGGTTCGGCTGGAAGGGGAAGGTGGGTTATGGTTGTAGACGAGGATGAGCTGGGCCTACAGGAGAGTGTGAGCTTAACCTAAAGGTTAAGGTCAAATGGGCAAGAAGGCAATTGTGGGTTGGGCTTGAAGACGATGGTGGCCAAATAATGAAGGCGATGGTGAGATGAGTTGAAAGTGAGTGTGGTATGCGACTGAATGCGAACGTGGGCTGGGATAGGAGGAGGAGGAGGGTTGGAATGAGGTCGTTGGTGGGTTATCCCTGAAGGCGAGGGTGAGATAGGCTAGTATTTGAGTGTTGGATGGGAAAGAAGGCAGGGGTGAGATGGGATGAATGTGAGTGTTGGATTGACTTGAAGAAGATAGGCTGGGTCTGAAGGAGAGCTTTGGGCTGTGTTAGAAGGTGAATGTGGGTTGGAAGTGATGGGAATGGTGGTCTAGGAGTAAATGTGAGAATATCCTGGGACGGAGAACGAAGTGGAGCGGGTCTCAATATGCGAGTGGAATGAGCCTGAAGGCGAGGTAAGATGAGCTTCTAGGCGAGGGTGTGTTGGGTCATAAAGCAAGAATGGGATGGGCTTGAGGGCAAGGGTGGGATAGAATTGAAAAAGAGGGTTGGCAGGGTATGAAGTAGAGGTTGGGCACGAACAGAAGGTGAAGATGAGAAGGGAATGAAGAGTGGGCTGGGCTAGAAGGCGAAAGGGGGGGCGGGTCTGAAGTTGTGGATTGGAGAGGCCTGGAGGCAAGGGTGAGATGGTCTTGTAGGTAAGTGTGGAAAGGCGAGATGGTAAAGCTTTAATGCGTTTTAATGCAAGGGTGTGATGTGCATGAAGGCGAAGGATGACGGGGCCAGAAGGTGAAGTTAGGTGGGGCTAGAAGGCGAAGGTGTGCTGGTATTAAAGGCAAGGGTTAGCTAGTCCTAAAAGGAGAGGTGGGATCGGCCAAAAGACGATGTTGGGCTGAGGTGGGAGAGGGAAGTTCTTGAGGGCGAAGTCGGTAAGGGTCTAAAGATGTAGGTCGGCTGCGCCTGAAGTCGTGGGTGGAATGGGACAGAATGGAGAGAGAGAGAGAGAGAGAGAGAGAGAGAGAGAGAGAGAGAGAGAGAGAGAGAGAGAGAGAGAGAGAGAGAGAGAGAGAGAGAGAGAGAATGATCTAGTTTATGTATGGGCTAGAAGGCAAAGGTGAGATGGGCTTGAAGGCGAGGGAGAGCTAGACAAAAAAGGCGACGGTGACCTAGCTCTGAAGGTGAGGCTATGATGGTTCAGAAAGCGAGGGTGAGATGGAGCTGAAGGCGAGGGTAGAATGTGCCTGAAGGTGATGGTGGGCCGATCTAAGCGCGAGGATGTGATTCTCATGACCGCGAGAGTTGAATGGTCCTGAGAAAGTGGTTACCTTCGCCTGAAAATGAGGGTGTTCTCGGGAAGAAAGTGAAGATGGACTTGGCCTGAAGGCTAGGGTGGGATGGGGCTGAAGGCGAGGTTAAGCTTGGTTTTAGGGCATTAGTAGGATGGACATGACGGGAATGCTGGAATATGCCTGAAGACGAAGGTGGGCTGAGCCAAAAGGCCTCCATTGTCTGCGTCAGAAGTCGAAAATGGAATGGGTCTGTAGATGAGTATGAGCTGGGCTTGAGGGCGAATGTAAGCTTGACATGAAGGCTAAGGAGGGATGGGCCAGAAAGCGAAGATGGGATGGGCCTGAAGACAAGGGTAGGTAGTGCTTGAAGGCGAAGTTGAGGTAGGTTTTGGCCAAAAGGCGATGGTAGGATGTCCCTGAAGACGAGTGTATTCAGGAAAAGGAGGCGATGACAGGTTCGGCTGGAAGGGGAAGGTGGGTTGTGCTTGTAGACGAGGATGAGTTGGGCCTAAAGGAGAGTGTGAGCTTGACCTAAAGGTTAAGGTCAAATGGGCCAGAAGTCAATGGTGGGATGGGCTTGCAGACGATTGTGGCCAAATAATGAAGGCGATGGTGAGCTGGGTTGAAGGTGAGTGTGGTATGCGACTGAAAGCGAACGTGGGCTGGTATAGGAGGAGGAGGAGGAGTGTTGGCATAAAGTCGTTGGTGGGATAGGCGTGAAGGCGAGTGTGAGATAGGCTAGTATTTGATGGTTGGAAGGGAAAGAAGGCATGGGTGAGATGGGATGAATGGGAGGGTTGGATTGACTTGAAGAAGATAGGCTGGGTCTGAAGGAGAGGTTTGGGCTGCGTTTTAAGGTGAATGTGGGTTGGAGGTGATTGGAATGATGGTCTAGGTGTAAAAGAGAGAATAGCCTGAGACAGAGAGCGAAGGGGGGCGGGTCTCAATATGGAAGTGGAATGAGCCTGAAGGCGTGGTAAGATGAGCTTCTAGGCCAGGGTGGGATGGGCCAGAAAGCTAGGGTGGGATTGGCTTAAGGCGAGGGTGGGATAGAATTAAAAAAAAAATTGTGGGCAGGGTATGAAAGAGAGGTTGGGCCCGACCAGAATATGAAGATGAGAATGGAATGAAGACTAGGTTGGGCTATGACTGAAAATGAGAGTGGGCTGGGCTAGAAGGCGAAAGAGGGGGCGGGTCTGAAGTTGTGGATTGGAGAGGCCTGAAGGCGAGGGTGAGATGGTCTTGTAGGTAAGTGTGGAAAGGCGAGAAGGTAAGGTTTTAATGCGTTTGAATGCAAGGGTGTGATGTGCATGAAGGCGAAGGTAGGCGGGGCCAGAAGTTGAAGTTAAGTGGGGCTGGAAGGCGAAGGTGTGCTGGTATTTAAGGCAAGGGTTAGCTAGTCCTAAGAGGAAATGTGGGATCGGTTAAACGATGATGCTGGGCTGAGGTGGAAGGGGGAAGGTCTTGAGGGCGAAGTTTGGATGGGCCTAAAGATGTAGGACTGCTGCGCCTGAAGGCGTGGGTGTAATGGGCCAGAAGGGGGGAAGAGAAAGAGAGAGAGAGAGAGAGAGAGAGAGAGAGAGAGAGAGAGAGAGAGAGAGAGAGAGAGAGAGAGAGAGAGAGAGAGAGAGAGAGAGAGAGAGAGAATGATCTAGTTTTTGTATGGGCTAGAAGGCAAAGGTGAGATGGGCTTGAAGGCGAAGGAGAGCTAGACAAATAAGGCGACGGTGAGATGGCTCTGAAGGTGAGGCTAGGATGGTTCAGAGAGCGAGGGTGAGGTGGATTTGAAGACGAGGGTAGAATGGGCCTGAAGGTGATGGTTGGGCAAGCTAACCGCGAGGGTCTGCTTCTCATGACGGCGAGACTGAATGGGCCTGAGAAAGTGGTTACCTCGGCCTGAAAATGAGGGTGGGCTCGGGAAGAAAGTGAAGATGGACCTGGCCTGAAGGCTAGGGTAGGATGGGCCTGAAGGCGAGGTTAAGCTATTTTTGAGGGCATTAGTAGGATGGACCTGACGGGAATACTGGGATATGCCTGAAGACGAGGGTGGACTGGGCCAAAAGGTCTGTATTGTCTGGGTCCGAAGTCGAAAATGGAATGTGTCTGTAGATGAGGATGACCTGGGCTATGAGGGCGAATGTAAGCTTGACATGAAGGCTAAGGAGGGATGGGCCAGAAGGCGAAGGTGGGATGGGCCTGAAGACGAGGGTGGGTAGAGCCTGAAGGCGAGCTTGAGATAGGTTTCGGCCAAAAATCGATGGTGGGATGTCCCTGAAACGAGTGTAGTCAGGAAAAGAAGGCGAGGACAGGTTCGGCTGGAAGGGGAAGGTAGGTTGTGCTTGTAGACGAGGATGAGCTGTGCCTAAAGGAGAGTGTGAACTTGACTAAAGATTAAGGTCAAATGGGCAAGAGGGCAATGGTCGGATGCTCTTGAAGACGATGGTGGCCAAATAATGAAGGCGTTGGTGAGATGGGTTGAAGGTGAGTGTGGTATGCGACTGAAAGCGAACGTGGACTGGGATAGGAGGAGGAGGAGGAGGGTTGGCATGAAGTCGTTTGTTCGATAGGCCTGAAGGCGAGGGTGAGATAGGCTACTATTTGAGGGTTGGATGGGAAAGAAGGCATGGGTAAGATGGGATGAATGTGAGTGTTGGATTGACTTGAAGAAGATAGGCTAGGTCTGAAGGAGAGGTTTGGGCTGCGTTAGAAGGTGAATGTGGGTTGGGAGTTATGGGAATGATGGTCTAGGAGTAAAAGAGAGAATAGCCTGGTACAGAGAGTGAAGGGGGGCGGGTCTCAATATGCGAGTGGAATGAGCCTGAAAGCGAGGTAAGATGAGCTTCTAGGCCAGGATGGGATGGGCCAGAGAGCAAGGGTGGGATGGGTTGAAGGCGAGGGTGGGATAGAATTGAAAAAAAGTGTGGGCAGGGTATGAAGGAGAGGTTGGGCCCAACCACAAGGTGAAGATGAGAATGGAATGAAGACTAGGTTGGGCTAGGACTGAAAATGAGAGTGGGCTGGGCTAGAAGGCGAAAGGGGGGGGCGGGCCTGAAGTTGTGGATTTGAGAGGCCTGAAAGAGAGGGGGAGATGGTCTTGTAGGTAAGTGTGGAAAGGCGAGAAGGTAAAGCTTAAATGCGTTTGAATGCAAGGGTGTGATGTGCATAAAGGCGAAGGTAGGCGGGGCGAGAAGTTGAAGTTATGTCGGGCTGGAAGGCGAAGGTGTGCTGGTATTTAAGGGAAGGGTTAGCTAGTCGTAAAAGCAAAGGTGGGATCGGCCAAAAGACGATGTTGGGCTGAGGTGGGAGGGGAGAGATCTTGAGGGCGTTGGGATGGGTCTAAAGATGAAGATCTGCTGCGACTGAAGGCTTGGGTGGAGATAGGCCAGAAGGTAAGAGAGAGAGAGAGAGAGAGAGAGAGAGAGAGAGAGGAGAGGAGAGAGAGAGAGGAGAGGAGAGACGAGATGAGAGAGAGAGAGAGACGAAGAGGGGAGGGGAGAGAGAGAGAGGAGAGAGAGAGAGAGGAGAGAGAGAGAGAGAGAGAGAGAGAGAGAGAGAGAAGAGAGAGAGAGAGAGAGAGAGAGAGAGAGAGAGAGAGAGAGAGAGAGAGAGAGAGAGAGAGAGAGAGAGAGAGAGAGAGAGAGAGAGAGAGAGATCTAGTTTTTGTATGGGCTAGAAGGCAAAGCTGAGATGAGCTTGAAGGCGAGGGAGAGCTAGACAAAAAAAGGCGACTGTGACCTGGCCCTGATGGTGAGGTTAGGATGGTTTAGAAAGAGAGGGTGAGGTGGAGCTGAAGGCGAGGGTTGAATGGGCCTGAAGGTGATGGTGTTCCGAGAAAACCGCGAGGTGTGATTTTCATGACGGCGAGAGTGGAATGTGCCTGAGAAAGTGGTTACTTCTTCCTGAAAATGAGGGTGGGCTCGGAAAGAAAGTGAAGATTGACTTGGCATCAATGATAGAATGCGGTGGGCCTGAAGGCGAGGTTGAGCTAGGTTTGAGGGCATTAATAGGATGGACCTGACGGGAATGCTGGGATATGCCATAAGACGAGGGTGTGCTGGGCCAAAAGGCGTCCATGGTCTGGGTCAGAAGTCGAAAATGGAATGGGACTGTTGACGAGGATGAGCTGGGCCTGAGTGCGAATGTAAGCTTGACATGAAGGCTAGGGAATGATGGGCAAGAAGGCGAAGGTGGGATGGGCCTGAAGACGAGGGTGGGTAGAGCCTGAAGGAGAGCTTGAGGTAGGTTTGGGCCAGAAGTCGATAGTGGGATGTCCCTGAAGACGAGTGTAGGAAGGAAAAGAAGGCGAGGAGATGCTCGGCTGGAGGGGAAGGTGGGTTGTACTTGTAGACGAGGATGAGCTGGGCCTAAAGGAGAGTGTGAGCTTGACCTGAAGGTTAAGGTGAAATAGGCAAGAAGGCGATGGGTTTGAAGACGATGGTGGCCAAATACTGAAGGCGATGTTGAGATGGGTTGAAGGTGAGTGTGGTATGCGACTGAAAGCGAACGTGGGCTTGAATAGGAGGAGGAGGAGAGTTGGAATAAAGTCGTTGGTTGGATAGGCCTGAAGGTGAGGGTGAAGAAGGCATGGGTGAGATGGGATGAATGTGAGGGTTGGATTGACTTGAAGAAGATAGGCTGGGTCTGAAGGAGAGGTTTGGGCTGCGTTAGAAGGTGAATGTGGGTTGGAAATGATGGGAATGGTGGTCTAGGAGTAAAAGAGAAAATAACCTGGTACAGAAAGCGAAGGGGGGCGGGTCTCAATATGCGAGTGGAATGAGCCTGAAGACGAGGTAAGATGTGCTTCTAGGCGAGTGTGGGATGGGCCAGAGAGCAAGGGTGGGATGGGCTTGAAGGCGAGGGTGAGATAGAATTGAAAAAGGGGGTGGGTAAGGTATGAAGGAGAGGTTGGGCTCGATCAGAAGGTGAAGATGAGAAGGGAATGAAGACTAGGTTGGGCTAGGTCTTAAAATGAGAGTGGGCTGGGCTAGAAGGCGAAAGGGTGGGCGGGTCTGAAGGTTTGGATTGGAGAGGCCTTAAGGCGAGGGTGAGATGGTCTTGTAGGTAAGTATGGAAAGGCGAGAAGGTAAAGCTTTAATGCGTTTAAATGCAAAGGTGTGATGTGCATGAAGGCGAAGGTAGGCGGGTTCAGAAGGAGAAGTTAGGTGGGGCTAGAAGGCGAAGGTGTGCTGGTATTTAAGGGAAGGTTTAGCTAGTCCTAAAAGCAAAAGTGGGATCGCCCAAAAGACGATGTTGGGCTGAGGTGGAAGGGGGAAGGTCTTGAGGGCGAAGGTGGGATGGGTCTAAAGATTTATGTCGGCTGCGCTTGAAGGCGTGAGAGGAATGGGCCAGAAGGGGAGAGAGAGAGAGAGAGAGAGAGAGAGAGAGAGAGAGAGAGAGAGAGAGAGAGAGAGAGAGAGAGAGAGAGAGAGAGAGAGAGAGAGAGAGAGAGAGAGAGAGAGAGAGAGAGAGAGAGAGAGAGAGAGAGAGAGAGAGAGAGAGAGAGGAGAGGTGGGAGAGAGAGAGGAGGAGAGAGAGAGAGAGAGAGGGGAGAAGAGAGTAGGAGAGAATGGGAGAGGTGGGTGAGAAGAGAGAGATGGAGGGAGAGAGAGAGAGAGAGAGAGAGAGTGAGGGGAGAGTGAGAGAGAGGAATGAGATGATGGAGAGATGAGAGAGAGAGAAGAGAGTAGGAAGAGAGAGCAGAGAGTGAGAGAAGGGGTGGGAGGAGAGAAGAGAGAGGAGAACGTGATTGAGAGAGATGAGAGGATGAGAGAGAGAGAGAGAGATGATGAGGAGAGAGAGTGAAGGGGATGAAGATGAGATGGAGATTTGAAGAGAGAGAGGAGAGAGAGAGAGAAAAGAGAGAGAGAGAGATGAGGAGAGAGAGAGAGAGAGAGAGAGAGAGGAGGAGAGGAGAGAGTTAGGACGAGATGAGAGAGAGTGAGTGATGGGGAGAGGTTGAGAGAGAGGAGAGGGGAGGGAAGAGAGATGAGAGGAGGAGAGAGAGAGAGAGAGAGAGAGAGAGAGAGAGAGAGAGAGAGAGAGAGAGAGAGAGAGAGAGAGAGGAGAGAGAGAGAGAGAGAGAGAGAGAGAGAGAGAGAGAGAGAGAGAGAGACTTAGAGAGACAGAGAGAGACTTAGAGAGACAGAGAGAGACTTAGAGAGACAGAGAGAGAGAGAGAGAGAGAGAGAGAGAGAGAGAGAGAGAGAGAGAATGTTCTAGTTCTTATATGGGCTAGAAGGCAAAGGTGAGATGGGCTTGATGGCGAGGGAGAGCTAGAGAAATAAGGCGAAAGTGATATGGTTCTGAAGATGAGGCTAGGATGGTTTAGAAAGCGAGGTTGAGGTGGAACTGAGGGCGAGGGTAGAATGGGACTGAAGGTGATGGTGGGCCGATCTAACCGCGAGGGTGTGCTTCTCATGACGGCGAGAGTTGAATGGGCCTGAGAAAGTGGTTACTTAGGCCTCGGCTTTACAAGGATGGACCTGACGGGAATGCTGGGATATGCCATAAGACGAGGGTGGGCTGGGCCAAAAGGCCTCCATGGTCTGGGTTAGAAGTCGAAAATGGAATGGGTCTTTAGACGAGGATGAGCTAGGCCTGAGGACGAATGTAAGCTTGACATGAAGGCTAAGGAGGGATGTGCGAGAAGGCGAAGGTGGGATGGGCCTGAAGACGAGGGTGGGTAGAGCCTGAAGGCGAGCTTGAGGTAGGTTTGGGCCAGAAGGAGATGGTGGGATGTCCCAGAAGACGAGTGTAGTCAGGAAAAGTAGGCGAGGACAGGTTCGGCTGGAAGGGGAAGGTGGGTTGTGCTTGTAGACGAGGATGAGCTGGTCCTACAGGAAAGTGTGAGCTTAACCAAAAGGTCAAATGGGCAAGATGGCAATGGTGGGATGGGCTTGAAGACGATGGTGGCCAAATAATGAAGGCGATGGTGAGATGGGTTGAAGGTGAGTGTGGTATGCGACTGAATGCAAACGTGGGCTGGGATAGGAGGAGGAGGAGGAGGGTTGGAACGAAGTCGTTGGTTGGATATCCCTGAAGGCGAGGGTGAGATAGGCTAGTATTTGAGTGTTGGATGGGAAAGAAGGCAGGAGTGAGATGGGATGAATGTGAGGGTTGGATTGACTTGAAGAAGATACGCTGGGTCTGAAGGAGAGATTTCGGCTGTGTTAGAAGGTGAATGTGGGTTGGAAGTGATGGGAATGGTGGTCTAGGAGTAATACTGAGAATAGCCTGGGACATAGAGCGAAGGGGGGCGGGTCTCAATATGCGAGTGGAATGAGCGTGAAGGCGAGGTAAGATGAGCTTCTATGCGAGGATGGGATCTGCCATAAAGAAGGAATGGGATGGGCTTGAGGGCAGGGGTGGGATAGAATTGAAAAAGAGGGTGGGCAGGGTATGAAGCAGAGGTTGGGCCCGACCAGAAGGTGAAGATGAGAAGGGAATGAAGACTAGGTTTGGCTAGGACTGAAAATGAGAGTGGGTTGGGCTAGAAGGCGAAAGGGGGGGCGGGACTGAAGTTGTGGATTGGAGAGCCCTGAAGGCGAGGGTGAGATGGTCTTGTAGGTAAGTGTGGAAAGGCGAGAAGGTAAAGCTTTAATGCGTTTCAATGCAAGGGTGTGATGTGCATCGAGGCGAAGGAAGACGGGGCCAGAAGGTGAAGTTAGGTGGGGCTAGAAGGCAAAGGTGTGCTGGTATTTAAGGTAATGGTTTGCTTGTCGTAAAAGGAAAGGTGGGATCGGCCAAAAGACGATGTTGGGCTGAGGTGGAAGGGGTAAGTTCTTGAGGGAGAAGTCGGGATGGGTCTAAAGATGTAGGTCGGCTGCGCCTGAAGGCGTGGGTGGAATGGGACAGAAGTGGGGGAGAGAGAGAGAGAGAGAGAGAGAGAGAGAGAGAGAGAGAGAGAGAGAGAGAGAGAGAGAGAGAGAGAGAGAGAGAGAGAGAGAGAGAGAGAGAATGATCTAGTTTATGTATGGGCTAGAAGGCAAAGGTGAGATGGGCTGGAAGGTGAGGGAGAGCTAGACAAAAAAGGCGACGGTGACCTGGCCATGAAGGTGAGGCTAAGATGGTTCAGAAAGCGATGGTGAGGTGGAGCTGAAGGCGAGGGTGGAATGGGCCTGAAGGTGATGGTGGGCCGAGAAAACCGCGAGGGTGTGTTTTTCATGACGGCGAGAGTGGAATGGGCCTGAGAAAGTGGTTACCACGGCCTGAAAATGAGGATTGGCTCGGGAAGAGAGTGAAGATTGACTTGGCCTGAATGCTAGAATGGGATGGGTCTGAAGGCGAGGTTGAGCTAGGTTTGAGGGCATTAATAGGATGGACGTGACGGGAATGCTGGGATATGCCATAAGACGAGGGTGAGCTGGGCCAAAAGGCCTCCATGGTCAGGGTCAGAAGTCGAAAATGGAATGGGTCTGTAGACGAGGATGAGCTGGGCCTGAGTGCGAATGTAAGCTTGATATGAAGGCTAAGAAGGGATGGGCCAGAGGGCGAAGACGGGATGGGCCTGAAGACGAGCGTTGGTAGAGCCTGAAGGCGAGGTTGAGGTATTTTTGGGCTAGAAGTCGATGGTGTGATGTCCCTGAAGACGAGTGTAGTCAGGAAAAGAAGGCGCGGAGAAGTTCGGCTGGAAGGGGAAGGTGGGTTGTGCTTGTGCGCGAGGATGAGCTGGGCCTAAAGGAGAGTGTGAGCTTGACCTGAAGGTTAAGCTCAAATGGGCGGGAAGTTAATGGTGGGATGGGTTTGAAGACGATGTTGGCCAATAACTGGAGGAGATGGTGAGATGGGTTGAAGGTGAGTGTGGTATGTGACTGAAAGCGAACGTGGGCTGGGATAGGAGGAGGAGGAGGGTTGGAATAAAGTCGATGGTTGGATATGCCTGAAGGCGAGAGTGGGATAGGCTAGTATTTGAGTGTTGGATGGGAAGGAAGGCATGGGTGAGATGGGATGAATGTGAGGGTTGGATTGACTTGAAGAAGATAGGCTGGGTCTGAAGGAGAGGTTTGGGCTGCGTTAGAAGGTGAATGTGGGTTGGAAGTGATGGGAATGGTGGTCTAGGAGTAAAAGAGAAATAACCTGGGACAAAGAGCGAAGGGGGGCGGGTCTCAATATGGGAATGGAATAAGCCTGAAGTCGAGGTAAGATGAGCTTCTAGGCGAGAGTGGGATGGGCCAGAAAGCAAGGGTGGGATGGGTTCGATCAAAAGGTGAAGATGAGAAGGGAATGAAGACTAGGTTGGGCTAGAACTGAAAATGAGAGTGGTCTGGGCTAGAAGGCTAAAGAAGGGGCGGGTCTGAAGGTATGGATTGGAGGGGCCTGAAGGCGAGGGTGAGATGGTCTTGTAGATAAGTATGGAAAGGCGAGAAGGTAAAACTTTAATGCGTTTGAATGCAAGGGTGTGATGTGCATGAAGGCGAAAGTAGGCGGGGCCAGAAGGTGAAGTTTGGTGGGGCTAGAAGGCGAAGGTGTGCTGGTATTTAAGGGAATGGTTAGCTAGTCCTAAAAGCAAAAGTGGGATCGGCCAAAGGACGATGTTGGGCTGAGGCGTGGGTGTAATGAGCAAAAAGATAGATAGATAGATCGAGAGAGAGAGAGAGAGAGAGAGAGAGAGAGAGAGAGAGAGAGAGAGAGAGAGAGAGAGAGAGAGAGAGAGAGAGAGAGAATGATCTAGTTTTTGTATGGGCTAGAAGGCAAAGGTGAGATGGGCTTGAAGGCGAGGGAGAGCTAGACAAATAAGGCGACGGTGAAATGGCTCTGAAGGTGAAGCTAGGATGGTTCAGAGAGCGAGGGTGATGTGGATTTGAAGGCGAGGGTAGAATGGGCCTGAAGGTGATTGTTGGGCAAGCTAACCGCGAGGGTCTGCTTCTCATGACGGCGAGAGTTGAATGGGCCTGAGAAAGTGGTTACCTCGGCCTGAAAATGAGGGTGGGCTCGGGAAGAAAGTGAAGATGGACCTGGCCTGAAGGCTAGGGTAGGATGGGCCTGAAGGCGAGGTTAAGCTATTTTTTAGGGCATTAGTAGGATGGACCTGATGGGAATGCTGGGATATGCCTGAAGACGAGGGTGGACTGGGCCAAAAGGCCTCCATTGTCTGCGTCCGAAGTCGAAAATGGAATGTGTCTGTAGATGAGGATGACCTGGGCGTGAGGGCGAATGTAAGCTTGACATGAAGGCTAAGGAGGGATGGGCCAGAAGGCGAAGGTGGGATGGGCCTGAAGACGAGGGTGGGTAGAGCCTGAAGGCGAGCTTGAGATAGGTTTCGGCCAAAAATCGATGGTGGGATGTCCCTGAAACGAGTGTAGTCAGGAAAAGAAGGCGAGGACAGGTTCGGCTGGAAGGGGAAGGTAGGTTGTGCTTGTAGACGAGGATGAGCTGTGCCTAAAGGAGAGTGTGAACTTGACTAAAGGTTAAGGTCAAATGGGCAAGAGGGCAATGGTCGGATGCTTTTGAAGACGATGGTGGCCAAATAATGAAATCGTTGGTGAGATGGGTTGAAGGTGAGTGTGGTATGTGACTGAAAGCGAACGTGGACTGGGATAGGAGGAGGAGGAGGAGGAGGAGGGTTGGCATGAAGTCGTTTGTTCGATAGGCCTGAAGGCGAGGGTGAGATAGGCTACTATTTGAGGGTTGGATGGGAAAGAAGGCATGGGTGAGATGGGATGAATGTGAGTGTTGGATTGACTTGAAGAAGATAGGCTGGGTCTGAAGGAGAGGTTTGGGCTGCGTTAGAAGGTGAATGTGGGTTGGGAGTGATGGGAATGATGGTCTAGGAGTAAAAGAGAGAATAGCCTGGTACAGAGAGTGATGGGGGCGGGTCTCAATATGCGAGTGGAATGAGCCTGAAAGCGAGGTAAGATGAGCTTCTAGGCCAGGGTGGGATGGGCCAGAGAGCAAGGGTGGGATGGGTTGAAGGCGAGGGTGGGATAGAATTGAAAAAAAGCGTGGGCAGGGTATGAAGGAGAGGTTGGGCCCAACCACAAGGTGAAGATGAGAATGGAATGAAGACTAGGTTGGGCTAGGACTGAAAATGAGAGTGGGCTGGGCTAGAAGGCGAAAGGGGGGGCGGGCCTGAAGTTGTGGATTTGAGAGGCCTGAAAGCGAGGGGCAGATGGTCTTGTAGGTAAGTGTGGAAAGGCGAGAAGGTAAAGCTTAAATGCGTTTGAATGCAAGGGTGTGATGTGCATAAAGGCGAAGGTAGGCGGGGCGAGAAGTTGAAGTTATGTCGGGCTGGAAGGCGAAGGTGTGCTGGTATTTAAGGGAAGGGTTAGCTAGTCGTAAAAGCAAAGGTGGGATCGGCCAAAAGACGATGTTGGGCTGAGGTGGGAGGGGAGAGTTCTTGAGGGCGTTGGGATGGGTCTAAAGATGTAGATCTGCTGCGACTGAAGGCTTGGGTGGAATAGGCCAGAAGGTAAGAGAGAGAGAGAGAGAGAGAGAGAGAGAGAGAGAGAGGGGAGAGAGATGGGAGAGAGAGAGAGGAGAGAGTGAGAGAGAGAGAGAGGAGAAGAGAGAGAGTTGAGAGAGAGAGAGAGGAGAGATGAGGAGAGAGAGAGAGAGAGGAGAGAGTAGAGAGAGAGGAGGAGAGAGGAGAGAGAGAGAGAGAGAGAGAGAGAGAGAGTGAGAGAGTGAGAGAGAGAGAGAGTGAAAGAGAGAGATTGGAGAGAGAGAGGAGTGGAAGAGAGAGAGAGAGGAGAGAGAGAGTGAGAGAGAGAGAGAAGAGAGGAGAGGAGAGAAAAGAGATTTAGATGAGAGGAGATGGAGAGAGAGGAGAGAGAGAGAAGGAGAGATGAGAGAGAGAGAGAGAGAGAGAGAGAGAGATAGTTTGTATGGGCTAGAAGGCAAGCTGAGTGGGTTTGAAGGCGAGGAGAGTTTAGAAAAAAAAAGGCGACTGTGACCTGGCCTGAAGTTAGGTTAGGATGGTTTAGAAAGAGAGGTTGAGGTGGAGTGAAGGGGGAGGGTTGAATGGCTAAAGGGTGAGGGGTTTGTTCGAGAAACGGCGAGGTGTGATTTAGGGACGGCAGAGTGGATGTCCCTGCGAAAGTTGTACTCTGCCTGAAAATGAGGGTGGGTGGGGAAAGAAAGTGAAGATTGACTTGCACAATGATAGATGGGATGGGCCTGAGGCGAGGTTGACGAGGTTTGAGGCATTAATAGGATGGAACCTGACGGGAATCTGGGATTGCCCTAAGCGAGGGTTGCTGGGCCAAAAGGCCTCTTGGTCTGGGTCGAAGTCGAAAAAGGAATGGGACTGTTGACGAGGATGAGTGGGCCTGAGTTTCGAATTAAGCTTGACATGAAGGCTAGGGGAATTTATGGGCAAGGGGAAAGGGGCGGAGGTGGGATGGGGGCCCGAAGACGAGGGGGGGTAGGCTGAAGGAGAGTTGAGGGAGGTTTTGGGCCAGATGTCGATAGTGGGATGTCCCCGAAAACGAGTGTAGGAAGGAAAATAGGCGAGGTTGCTCGGCTGGAGGGGAGGTGGGTTGTGCTTGTAGACGAGGATGAGCTGGGGCCCAAAGGAGAGTGTGAAACCGTGACCTGAAGGTTAAGGTGAAATTTGGCAAGAAGGCGATGGGTTTGAGGACGATGGTGGCCAATACTGAAGGCGGATGTTGAGATGGGTTGAAGGTGAGTGTGGTATGCGACTGAAAACGAAGTGGGTGGGGTAGGAGGAGGAGAGTTGGAATAAAAAGTCGTTGGTTGGATAGGCCTGAAGGTGGGGTGAAGAAGGATGGGTGAGATGGGATGAATGTGAGGGTTGGGTTGACTTGAAGAAGGGTAGGCTGGTTCTGAAGAGAGGTTTGGGTGCGTTAGAAGGTGAATGTGGGTTGGAAAATGATGGGGAAAGGTGGTCTAGGAGTAAAAGAGAAAAATTCCTGGTAAAAAGCGAAGGGCTGCGGTTTTCAATATGCGAGTGGAATGAGACCTGAAGACGAGGTTAAGATGTGCTCTAAGGGCGAAGTGTGGGATGGGGCCCGAGAGGAAGGGTGGGATGGGGTGAAAGGGGAGGGGGGATGAATTGAAAAGGGGGTGGGTAAGGTATGAAGGAGAGGGTTTGGGTTTGATCAGAAGGGGGAAGATGAGAAGGGAATGAAGACTAGGTTGGGCTAGGGTTTTAAAAAGAGAGTGGGCTGGGCTAGAAGGCGAAAGGGGGAACGGGTCTGAAGGTTTTTGGGTTGGAGGCCTTAAGGCGAGGGTGAGGTTGGTTTGTAGGTAAGTATGGAAAGGCGAGAAGGTTTAAAACTTTAATGCTTTTTAAAAGCAAAGGTGTGGGTGTGCATAAAGGCGAAGGTAGGCGGTTTCAGAAGGGAAGTTAGGTGGGGCTAGAAGGCGAAGGTTTGTGCGGTTTTTTAAGGGAAGGTTTTGCTTTTCGTAAAAAGGAAAGGTGGGATGGGCCAAAAAACGATGTTGGGCGAGGGGGGAAGGGGGAATTCTTGAGGGCGAAGTCGGGGTGGGTCTAAAAATGTAGGTCGGCTGGCCTTTTGGGGCCGTGGGTGGAATGGGCCCAGAATGGGGGAAAGGGAGGGGGGAGAGAGAGAGGAAGAGAGGGGGGGAAGAGAGAATGAAAAGAGAAAGAGGGGAGAAGGGGGAGAGAGAGAGGGGGGGAAAAAGAGAAAAGAGTGAATGATCTAGTTTATTATGGCTAGAAAGGGAAAGGTGGAAAGGGCTTTTAAAGGGGAGGGAGAGTAGACAAAAAAGGCGGCGGGACCTGGCCATGAAAGGGTTTGGTGGATGGTTCAGAAAAAGAAGGGGAGGTGGGGTGAAGGGGGGTGGGAAAGGGGTGGGTGTGGTGGGGCCCAGAAACCCCGGGGTGTGTTTTTTATGACGGGGGAGGGGTGGAATGGGCCTTGGAAAATGGTTTTCCACGGCCTGAAAATGAGGATGGGGGTCGGGAAGAAAATGAAGATTGACTTTGGGATGATTTTAAATGGGGGGGTCTGAGGGAGGTTGAGCTAGGTTTAGGGCATTAAAAGGATGGACTGACGGGGGAAAGCTGGGGTAGCATAAGACGAGGTGAGCTGGGCCCAAAAAGGGCCTCCCCGTCAGGGTCGGGGGTCGAAAATGGAATGGGTCTGTAGACGAGGATGAGCTGGGTTTAGGCGAAAGTAAGCTTGATTGAAGGGTAAGAAGGGGTGGGCCAGGGGAAGACGGGGGGGGCCTGAAGAGAGGTTGGTAGAGCTGAAGGCGAGGTTTGGGTATTTTTGGGTAGAATCAAAGGGGTGATGTTCCCTGAAGGGGCGAGTGTAGTCAGGAAAAAAAAGCGCGGGAATTCGGCTGGAAGGGGAAAGGGGGGTTGTGCTTGTGCCGAGGATGAGGAGTAAGGAGAGTGTGAGTTGACCTGAAGGTTAAGCTAAAATGGGCAAAATTTTAAGGGTGGGATGGGTTTAAAGACGTTTTGGGCCAAATAACTGGAGGGATGGTGGAGGGGTTTGAGGTGTGGGGTATGGGGACTGAAGCGAAGTGGGCTGGGATAGGGGGAGGAGGGGGGTTTGGATAAGCGTGGTTGGAATGCCAAAGCGAGAGTGGGGGTGGGCTAGTATTGGGGTTTTGGGATGGGAAGGAAACCATGGGTGGATGGGATAAATTGAGGGTTGGATTGACTTGAAAAAGTTGGCTGGGTCTGAAGGAGAGTTTTGGGCGGTTAAAAGGTAAAGTGGGTTTGGAAAGGAGGGGAAAATGGGGTCTAGGAGAAAAAGAAAAAAAACCGGGGACGAGAGCGAAGGGGGGGGGTCTCAATAGGGGAAGGGAAATAAGCCTGAAGTCGGGAAGATGGCTTCTAGGCGAGAGGGGGAGGGCCAAAAAGGAAAGGGTGGGAGGGGGTTCGATCAAAAGGTGAAGATGAAAAGGGGAATGAAGATGGTTGGGCTAGGATGAAAATGAGATGGTCTGGGTAGAAGGTAAAGGGGGGGCGGGTCTGAAGGTGGATTGGGGGGCCCTGAAGGCGAGGGTGGAGGGTTTGTAGATAAGTAGGGAAAAGCGAAAAAGGTAAAACTTTTGCGTTTAAATGCAAGGGTTATTTGATGTGATGAAGGGAAAGTGGGGGGGCCAGAGGTGAAGGGTTTGGTGGGGTAGAGCGAAGGTGTGTTGGTATTTGGGGAATGGTTAGTATTTCCTAAAAAAAAATTTGGGATGGCAAAGACGATGTTGGGCTGAGGCGGGGGTGTAATGAGCCAAAAGATAGATAGATAGATCGAGAGAGGGAGAGAGAGGAGAGAGAAGAGGGGGAGAGAGAGAGAGGGGAGAAATGACAGAGGGAAGAAGGAAAGGGAGAAGGGGGAAAGGGAGGGGAAGGAAAATATGGAGACGGGGAGGCTTGAAAGGTGAGGGTTGGAGGTTTTAAAAGGAAAGGGAGGGAGGTAAAGGGAGGTGGAAGGGGAAGGAGGGGGGAAAGGGGGGATGAGGGAGAGGAAGGGATGAGAAGGGTTTTTTTACGAAAAATTAAAATAAAAAAAAAAAAAATGAGTGTGGGCTCGTGAAGAATTTTGAAAATGGATTGGCCCGAAGTTAGAGTGTGATGGGCTGAAACGAGGTGAGCTAGGGTTGAGGGCATTGGGGGATGGACCTGACCTGAATTTTTGATTATGCCAAAGACGAGGGTGGGCTGGGCAAAAGGGGCCCCCATGGTCGGGTCAGAGTCGAAATGGATAGGTCTGTAGACGAGAAATGAGGGGGGCCTGAGGGCGAAGGGAAGCTGACATGAAGGTAGGACGGATGGGCCAGAAGCGAAAGTGGGATGGGCCTTAGAGGGGGGGATAGAGCCGAATGCGTGCTTGATTTAGGGTTGGGCCGAGTCGTGGTGGGATTGGGCCCTGAGTCGGTGTAGTCGGAAAAGGGAAGGGCGGGAAGGTTCGGGGGGTGGGGAAAGGGGAAGGTGGGTTGTGATGTGAAGAGGGTGAGAAGGGGGCCCAAAGGAGGTGTGGGGCTTGCCTGAAGGTTTTAAAGGGCAGATGGGAAAGACGGCAATGGTGGGGTGGTTTTTAAGACAATACGGTCAAAAAATTGAGGGCGATGGTGAGGGTGGGTTGAAGGTAATTGTGGATGCGACTGAAGCGAACGTGGGCTGGATAGGGGAGGAGGAGGGGGTTGGAATGAATCGTTGGGGGATAGGGCCCGAAGGCGAGGGTGGAAAAGGGTTTGTATTTTAGGGTTGGATGGAAGAAGCATGGGTGAGAGGGGTGAATGTTTAGGGTTGGATTGACTTGAAAAAGATGGCTGTGTTGAAGGAGAGTTTTGGGCTGCGTTATAAGTTGAATGGTGGTTTTGGAGTGATGGGAATGGTGGTCTAGGGGTAAGGAGAGAATAACTTTGGGACAGAGGGCGAAGGGGGGCGGGTCTCAATATGGAGTGGAATGAGCGTGAGTTTGGTTAAATGAGCTCTAGGGGAAGGGTTGGTGAGCTTGAGGGAGGGAGGGGTGATTGAAAAAAAAGGGTTTGGGGAGGGTTTTGAGGGGAGGTTGGGCCCCACAGAAGGTTTAAGATGAGAAGGAATGACGACTTGGTTGGGTTGACTGAATGAGAATGGCTGGGCTAAGGCGAAAGGGGGGCGGGTGAACTGTGGATTTTAGAGGGCCCCAAGGCGAGGGTGAGGGTTGTCTTGTAGGTAATGTTTGGGAAAGCGGAAAGTTTAAAAATTTAATGCGCTGGGAAATTCAAGGGGTGTGAAAGTGCAACAAGGCGAGGTAGGCGGGGGGGGTAGAAGGTGAAGTTAATTTGGGGGTAGATGGCGAAGGTGTGTGGTTTTTAAGGGAAGGTTAATTGTCCTAAAGCAAAAGGTTAATCGGCCAAAGGGCGATGTGGGCTGAGGAGGAGGGGGAAGGTAATGTGGGCGAAAAGGGAGAATGGTCTAAAGAGTAGGTCGGTGCCCTGAGGTGGGGTGGAATAGGCAAGAGGGGGGAGAGAGAGAGGGAGAGAGAAGAGAGAGAGAGAGAGAGAGGAGAGAGAGAGAGGAGAGAGGAGAGAGAGAGAGAGAGAGAGAATGATCTAGTTTTTGTACGGGATGAAGGGAAAGGGGAGAGGGGGCTTGAAGGCGAGGGGAGCTAGAGAAATAAGCGACGGTGGGGGCTCTGAGGTGGGTGGTGGTTCAGAAAGCGGGGTGAGGTGAGCTGAAGGCGAGGGTTTGGAATGGACCTAAAAGGGGAATGGTGGGCGATCTAACCGGGGGGTGTGCTTCTATGATGGCGAGAGTGAAAGGGGCTGAGAAAGTGGTTATTCTCCCGGGAAAATGAGGGTGGCTCGTAAAGGGGAAGTGAAGATGGCTTGGCTGAAGGTAAGGGAGGGAGGGGCCCAAAAAGGGGCCTTCATTGTCTGAGTCAGAAGTCAAAAAAGGCTGTGTCTGTAGACGAGGGAGCTGGGATGAGGGCGAATGAGGTTAATAAAAGGGTAAGGGGGGATGGCCAGAAGGCGAAGGTGGGATGGCCGGGAAGCGAGGGTGGGTAGAACTGAAGGAGGCTGGGGTTTAGTTTTCGGCTAAAAGGCGATGGTGGGAGTCCTGAAGACGAGTGTAGTCAGGAAAAAAAGGCAAACCCAAAGGTTCGGGGGAAAAGGGAAGGTGGTTTTGCTTGTAGACGAGGATAGCTGGGCCTAAAGGTCATGGGTTGATGGGATGATTTTGGGGGTTTGGGATTGAATTTGACGCGGTGGGCTGGGTCTGAAGGGAGGTTTGGCTGGGGTTGGGTTGAATGTGGGTTGAAGTGATGGGAATGGTGGTTAGGAGTAAACCGAGAATAGCTGGACAGAGAGGAGGGGTGGCGGCTTTCATATGCGGTGGAATGAGCCTAAAGGCGATGCAATTTGAGCTTCTAGGCGAGGGTGGGATGGGCCAACAGAAAGGTGGATGGTTTGAGGCAAAGGCTGGGATTGAATTGAAAAAGAGGGGGCAAGGTATGAGGAGGGGTTTGGGGCCCCGGACAAGAAGGTGAAGATGAGAAGGGAAAAAAGATTAGGTTGGGCAGGACTAAAAATGAGAGTGGGTGGGGTAAAAGGCGAAAGGGGTTTGCGGTCGGAAGGAGTGGGGGGGAAAGATGCTTGAAGGGGGAGGGTGAGTGGTTTTTTGGGTAAGTGTGAAAGGCGAAAAGGGAAAAGTTTTAATGCGCTTGAATGCGAGGGTGTTGTGATGTAATGAAGGCAAAAGGGGGTTGGGGGGGGTGGGGGGGGGGAGGGGGGGGGGGGGGGGGGGGGGGGGGGGGGGGGGGGGGGGGGGGGGGGGGGGTTTTGGGGGGGGGGGCCGGGTGGGGGGGTGGGGAGAGGGGGGAGAGAGAGAGAGAGAGGAGAGAGAGAGAGAGAAAAGAGGGAGAGAGAGAGGAGAGAGAGAGAGAGAGAGAGAAGAAGAGAGAGGAGAGGAGGAGAGAGGAGAGAGAGAAGAAGAAGAGGAGAGAGAAGAGAGAAGAGAGAGAGAGAGAGAGGAGAGAGAAGAGAGAGAGAGAGGAATGTCTAGTTTTTTATGGGTAGAAAGGGAAGGGGAGATGGTTTAAGGCGAGGGGGAAGAGTAGAAAATAGTGACTGAGATGCTTGAAGGTGAGAAAGAAAGGTCAGAAGCGGGGTGAGGTGGAGCTGAAGGGAGGTTGGAAGGGCTGAAAATTTATGGGGGGATCTACCGGGGAAGGTGGCTTCCCTGCGGCAAGAGTGGAATGGGCCTGAGAAAGTGGTTACCTCGGCCTGCAAATGAGGGTGAGCTTGGGAAGAAAGTGAAGATGGACTTGGTTTGAAGGCTAAATTGGGATGGGCATGAAGGTGCGGTTGAGCTATGTTTGAGGGCATTAATGGGATGGACCTGACAGGAATGCTGGGAAATGCCATAAGACGATGGTGGGCTGGTCCAAAAGGCCTCCATGGTCTGGGTCAGAAGTTGATAATGGAATGGGTGTGTAGACAATGATGAGCTGGGCTTGATGGCGAATGTAAGCTTGACATGAAGGATAAGGAGGGATGGGCTAGAAGGCGAAGGTTGGATGGGCCTGAAGACGAGGGTGGGTAGATCCTGAATGCGAGCTTGAGGTAGGTTTGGGCCAGAGGTGAATGGTGGGATGTCCCTGAAGACGAGTGTACTCAGGAAAAGAAGGCGAGGACAGGTTCGGCTGGAAGGGGAAGGTGGGTTGTGCCTGTAGATGAGGATGTGCTGGGCCTAAAGGAGAGTGTGAGCTTGACCTGAAGGTTAATGTCAAATGGGCAAGACGGCAATGGTGGGATTTGTTTGAAGACGATGTTGGCGAAATACTGAAGGCGATGGTGAGATGGGTTGAAGGTGAGTTTGGTATGCGACTGAAAGGGAACGTGGGCTGGGATAGGAGGAGGAGGAGTGTTAGAATGAAGTCGTTGGTGGGATAGGCCTGAAGGCGAGGGTGAGATAGGCTAGCATTTGAGGGTTGGATGGGAAACAAGGCAAATGTGAGATGGGATGAATTTGAGGGTTGGATTGACTTGAAGAAGATATGCTGGGTCTGAAGGAGAGGTTTTGGCTGCGTTAGAAGGTGAATGTGGGTTGGAAGTGATGAGAATGGTGGTGTAGGAGTAAAAAAGAGAATAACCTGGGACAGAGCGAAGGGGGGCGAGTCTCATTATTCGAGTGGAATGAGCCTGAAGGCGAGGTAAGATGAGCTTCTAGGCGAGGGTGGGATGGGCTTGAAGGCGAGGGTGGGATAGCATTGAAAAAGAGGTTGGGCAGGGTATGAAGGAGAGGTTGGGCCCAACCAGAAGGTGAAGATGAGAAGGGAATGACGACTAGGTTGGGCTAAGATTGAATATGAGAGTGGGCTGGGCTAGAAGGCGAAAGGGGGCGGGCCTGAAGGTGTGGATTGGAGAGGCCCGAGGCGAGGGAGACATAGTCTTGTAGGTAAGTGTGGAAAGGCGAGAAGGTTAAGCTTTAATGAGTTTGAATGCAAGGGTGTGATGTGCATGAAGGCGAAGGTAGGCGGAGCCAGAAGGTGAAGATAAGTGGGGCTAGAAGGCGAAGGATTGCTGGTATCTAAGGGAAGTGTTAGCTAGTCCTAAAAGCAAAAGTGTGATCGGCCAAAAGACGATGTTGGACTGAGGTGGAAGGGGGAAGGTCTTGTGGGCGAAGGTGGAATGGGTCTAAAGATGTAGGTAGGCTGCGTCTGAAGGAGTGGGTGGAAAAGGCCAGAAGGAGATAGAATGATAGATAGATAGAGAGATGAGAGAGAGGAGAGAGAGAGAGTGAGAAAAAGATGGAGAGGAGAGAGGAGAGGGGAGAGAGAGACGAGAGAGAGAGATGAGAGAGAGAGAGTGCGAGCGAGAGATGATGAGATGGAGAGAGAGAGAGAGAGAGAGAGAGAGATGATCTAGTTTTTGTATGGGATAGAAGGCAAAGCTGAGATGGGCTTGAAGGCGGGGGAGAGCTAGACAAATAAGGCGACGGTGAGATGGCTCTGAAGGTGAGCCCTGGATGGTTCAGAAAGCGAGGGTGAGGTGGAGCTGAAGGCGAGGGTGGAATAGGCCTGAAGGTGATGGTGGGCCGATCTAACCGCGAGGGTGTGCTTTTCCTGACGGCGATAGTGGAATGGGCCTGAGAAAGTGGTTACCTCGGCATGAAAATGAGTGTGGGCTCGGGAAGAAAGTGAAGATGGACTTGGCCTGAAGGCTAGGGTGGGATGGGCCAAAATGCCTCCATTGTCTGGGTCAGAAGTCGAAAATGGAATGTGTCTGTAGACGAGGATGAGCGGGGCCTGTGGGCGAATGGAAGCTTGACATGAAGGCTAAGGAGGGATGGGCCAGAAGTTGAAGGTGGGATGGGCCTGAAGACGAGTGTGGGTAGAGCCTGAAGGCGAGCTTGAGGTAGGTTTGGGCTAGAAGGCAATGGTGGGATGTCCCTGAAGACGAGTGTAGTGAGGAAAAGAAGGCGAGGACAGGTTCGGCTGGAAGGTGAAGGTGGGTTGTGCTTGTAGACGAGGATGAGCTGGGCCTAAAGGAGAGTGTGAGCTTGACCTGAAGGTTAAGGTCAAATGGGCAAGAAGGGAATGGTGGGATGGGATTGAAGACGATGGTGGCCAAATACTGAAGGCGATGGTGAGATGGGTTGAAGGTGAGTGTGGTATGAGACTGAAAGCGAACGTGGGCTGGGATAGGAGGAGGAGGAGGGTTGGAATGAAGTCGTTGATGGAATGGGCCTGAAGGCGAGGGTGAGATAGGCTAGTATTTGAGGGTTGAATGGGAAAGAAGGCATGGGTAAGATGAGATGAATGTGAGGGTTGGATTGACTTGACGAAGGTGGGCTTGGTCTGAAGTAGAGGTTTGGGCTGTTTTAGAAGGTGAATGTGGGTTGTAAGTGATGGGAATGGTGGTCTAGGAGTAAAACCGAGAATAGCCTGGGACAGAGAGCGAAGGGGGGCGGGTCTCAATATGCGAGTGGAATGAGCCTGAAGGCGATGCAAGATGAGCTTGTAGGCGAGGGTGTTATGGGCCAGAGAGCAAGGTGGGATAGGCTTGAAGGCTAGGCTGGGATTGAATAGAAAAAGAGTGTGGGCAAGGTATGAAGGAGAGGTTGTGCCCGAGAAGAAGGTGCAGATGAGAAGGGAATGAAGATTAGGTTGGGCTAGGACTGAAAATGAGAGTGGGCTGGGGTAGAAGGCGAAAGGGGGGCGGTTCTGAAGGTGTGGGTGGGAGATGCTTGAAGCCGAGGGTGAGATGGTCTTGTAGGTAAGTGTGGAAAGGCGAAAAGGTAAGGCTTTAACGCGCTTGAATGCGAGGGTGTGATGTGCATGAAAGCGAAGGTCGGCGGGGCCAGAAGGTAAGTTAGGTGGGGCTAGAAGGCGAAGGATTGCTGGTATTTAAGGAGAGGGTTAGCTAGTCCTAAAAGGAAAAGTGGGATCTTCCAAAAGACGATGTTGGGCTGAGGTGGAATTGGGATGGTCTTGAGGGTGAAGGTGGGATGGGTCGAAAGATGTAGGTAGGCTGCGCCTGAAGGGGAGGGTGGAATGGGCCAGAAGGGGGGGGGGGGGGGAGAGAGAGAGAGAGAGAGAGAGAGAGAGAGAGAGAGATGAGAGAGAGAGAGAGAGAGAGAGAGAGAGAGAGAGAGAGAGAGAGAGAGAGAATGATCTAGTTTTTGTATGGGATAGAAGGCAATGGTGAGATGGTCTTTAAGGCGAGGGAGAGCTAGACAAATAAGGTGACGGTGAGATGGCTCTGAAGGTGAGGCTAGGATGGTTCAGAAAGCGAGGGTGAGGTGGAGCTGAAGGCGAGGGTGGAATGGGCCTGAATATGATGGTGGGCCGGTCTAACCGCTAGGGTGTGCTTCCCATGACGGCGAAAGTGGAATGGGCCTGAGAAAGTGGTTACCTCGGCCTGAAAATGAGGGTGGGCTCGGGAAGAAAGTGAAGATGGACTTGGCCTGAAGGCTAGAGTGGGATGGGCCTGAAGGTGCAGTTGAGCTAGGTTTACGGGCATTAATAGGATGGACCTGACAGGAATGCTGGGATATGCCATAAGACGAGGGTGGCCTGGGCCAAAAGGCCTCCATGGTCTGGGTCAGAAGTTGATAATGGAATGGGTCTGTAGACGAGGATGAGCTGGGCTTGATGGCGAATGTAAGCTTGACACGAAGGGTAAGGAGGTATTGGGGCTTGGATTCAAGGGTCTGATGGGCTTCTAAGTGAAGTGAAGGTGTATAAGATTAAAGGCTGTAGTCTTGGATTTGAGAGCAAGGAACTGTTGGACCTGAAGGCGCAGCTTTGTTGGGCGTGAAGGCGAGGGTCTTATGAGCTTGGATGCGCGAGTCTGATGGGCTTGAAGGTGGGGGTGTGATGAGCTTGAAGGTTAGGGTCTGTTGGGCTTGAAGGCGAGGTACTGAAGGGCTTGAAGGCGAGGGTTAATTGTGCTTGAAGGTTAGGGTCTGATGTGCTTGAACACGAGGTCCGATAGGCTTGAAGGCGAATGTGTGATGGACCTGAAGGCCTGAAGGCAAGGGACTGTTCGGCTTGAAGAAGGTGTGTTCGGCTTTGAAACGAGGATCTGATGAGTCTGAAGACGAGGGTCTTATGGGCTTGGATACAAGGGTCTGATGGGCTTGAAGGTGAGGGTGTGATGAACGTGAATGCTGGGGTCTGTTTGGATTGAAAGCGAGGGACTAAAGGGCTTGCAGGCGAGTGTCTAATGTACTTGAAGGCTAGGGTCTGATGTTCTTGAAAGCAAAGGTCCGATAGGCTTGAAAGCGAACTTGTGATGAACCTGAAGGTTAGTGTCTTTTGGACTTGAAGGAAAGGAACTGTTGGGCTTGAAGAAGGTGTGTTCGGCTTTAAAACGAGGGTGTGATTAGTCTGAAGACGAGGGTCTTATTGGCTTGGATGCAAAGGTCTGATGGTCTTGAAGGTGAGAGTATGATGAGCTTGAATGAGTGGTTTTGTTGGGTGTGAAGGCAAGGGAGTGAAGGACTTGAAGGCGAGGATCTGTTGGGCTCGACATCGAGTGTCTGATGGGTTTTAAGGCGAGTAGGGCTTGAAGGAAAATGACTGATTGACTTGAAGGCGAGTGTCTGTTGGGCTTGAAAGCGTTTGTCTGATGGGTTGAGAATTCGAGTGTGTGATGGACGTGAATGCGAGGTTCTGATGGGCTTGAAGGCGATGGTCTCCTGAGCTTGAAGACGAATGTCTGATGGACTTAAAAACGAGGATGTGATGAGCTTGAACGCGTGGGTCTGTTGGGCCTGACGGCGAGGGACTGATGGGCTTGAACGTGAGGGCCAGTTGTGCTTGAAAGCGAGGGTCTAATGGGCTTGAAGGCGAATGTCTGATTGGTATTAATGAAAGTGCTGATGGGCCGGAAGGCGAGGGCTTGATTTGCTTGAAATCGAGTTTCTGAGGGGTTTGAATGCAGGGGTCTGATGATTAAAGTGAGGGACTGATGGTTTTCAAGGCGGGTGTCTGATGACGTAAATGTGAGGGTCTGATGGGTTTGAAGGCGAGGGTCTTATGAGCTTGGATGCGCGGGTTTGATGTGCTTCAAGGTTGGGGTGTAATGAGCTTGACGGTTTGGGTCTGTTGGGCTTGAAGGCGAGGGACTTAGGGGCTCGAAGGCGAAGGTCTATTTTGCTTGAAGGTGAGGGTCTGATGTGCTTAAAGGCGAGGTTTCGATAGGCTTAAAGGCGAATGTGTGATGAACCTGAAGGGTAGTGTCTTTTGGGCTTGAAGGCGAGAGACTGTTTCGCTTGAAGAAGGTGTGTTCGTGTTTAACACGAGGGTCTGATGAGCCGGAAGATGAGAGTCTTATGTGCTTGGATGCAAGGGTCTGATGGGCTTTAAGGTGAGGGTTTGATGGGTTGCAAGGCGAGTGTCTTATGACGTAAATGCGAGGGTCTGATGGGCTTGAAGGTGAGATTGTGATGAAACTAAAGGCGAGGGTCTTATGGGCTTGGATTCAAGGGTCTGATGGGCTTCTAAGTGAAGGTGTATAAGATTAAAGGCTGTAGTCTTGGATTTGAGGGCATGGGAGTGTTGGACTGAAGGCGAGGCTTTGTTGGGCCTCAAGGCGAGGGTCTTATGAGCTTGGATGCGAGAGTCTGATGGGCTTGAAGGTGGGGGTGTGATGAGCTTGGCGGTTTGGGTGTGATGAGCTTGACGGTTTGGGTCTGTTGGGCCTGAAGGCGAGGGACTGAAGGGCTTGAAGGCGAGGGTCAGTTGTGCTTGAAGGTTAGTGTCTGATGTGCTTGAACACGAGGTCCGATAGGCTTGAAGGAGAATGTGTGATGGACCTGAAGGCTAGTGTCTTTTGGGCTTGAAAGCAAGGGACTGTTGGGCTTGAAGAAGAAGGTGTGTTCGGCTTTGAAAAGAGGTCTGATGAGTCTGAAGCCGAGGGTCTTATGGGCTTGGATACAAGGGTCTGATGGGCTTGAAGGTGACGGTGTGATGAACTTGAATGCTGGGGTCTGTTTGACTTGAAAGCGAGGGACTAAAGGGCTTGAAGGCGAGTGTCTAATGTACTTGAAGGCAAGGGTCTGATGTTCTTGAAGGGAAAGGTCCGATTGGCTTGAAAGCGAACTTGTTATGAACCTGAAGGTTAGTGTCTTTTGGGCCTGAAGGCAAGGGAGTGTTGGGCTTGAAGAAGAAGGTGTGTTCAGCTTTAAAACGAGGGTGTGATGAGTCTGAAGACGAGGGTCTTATTGGCTTGGATGCAAAGGTCTGATGGGCTTGAAGGGGAAAGTATGATGAGCTTGAATGCGTGGGTTTGTTGGGTGTGAAGGCAAGGGAGTGAAGGACTTGAAGGTGAGCATCTGTTGGGCTCGACATCGAGTGTCTGATGGTTTTTAAGGCGAGTAGGGTTTGAAGGAAAGTGACTGATTGACTTGAAGGGGAGGGTCTGTTGGGCTTGAAAGCGATTGTCTGATGGGTTGAGAAGACGAGTGTCAGATGGACGTGAATGGGAGGTTCTGATGGGCTTGAAGGCGGTGGTCTCCTGAGCTTGAAGACGAATGTCTGATATGCTTGAAAGCGAGGATGTGATGAGCTTGAACGCGAGGGTCTGTTGGGCTTGACGGAGAGGGACTGATGGGCTTGAACGCGAGGGCCTGTTGGGCTTGAAAGCGAGGATCTAATGGGCTTGAAGGCGAATGTCTGATTGGTGTTAATGAGAGAGTCTGATGGGCTGGAAGGCGAGGGCTTGTTGGGCTTGAAAAGCGAGGATCTAATGGGCTTGAAGGCGAATGTTTGATGGGTTTTAATGAGAGAATCTGATGGGCTGGAAGGCGAGGGCTTGATTTGCTTGAAGGAGAGTTTCTGATGGATTTGAAGGCGAGTTTCTGAGGGGTTTGAATGCAAGGGTCTGATGGTCATTAAAGTGAGAGTCTGATGGGTTTCAAGGCGAATGTCTGATGACGTAAGTGCGAGGATCTGAAGGGCTTGAAGGCGAGGGTGTATTAAGCCCGAAGGCTAGGTTCTTATAGGCTTGGATGCAAGGGTCTGATGGGCCTCTTAGTGAGGATGTATAAGGTTGGAGGCTATTGTCTTGGACTTGAAGGCAAGTGACAGTTGGACTTGAAAGCGAGGGTGTGTTGGGCCTAAAGGCGAGGGTCTTATGAGCTTAGAAGCGCAGTTCTGATGGTCTTGAATGTGGGGATGTGATGAGCTTGATGGTTAGGGTTTTTGGGCTTGAAGGTTACGGACTGAAGGGCTTGAAGGCGAGGGTCAATTGTGCTTGAAGGTTAGGGTCTGATGTTCTTGAACACGAGGTCCGATAGGCTTGAAGGCGAATGTGTGATGGACCTGACGGGTAGTGTCTTTTGGGCTTGAAGAAGGTGTGTTCGGCATTAAAACGAGGATGTGATCAGTCTGAAGACGAGGGTCTTATTGACTTGGATGCAAAGGTCTGATGGGCTTGAAGGTGAGAGTATGATGAGCTTGAATGCGTGGGTTTGTTGGGTTTGAAGGCAAGGGAGTGAATGACTTGAAGGCGAGGATCTGTTGGGCTCGACATTGAGTGTCTGATTGGTTTTAAGGCGAGTAGGGCTTGAAGGAAAGTGACTGATTGACTTGAAGTCGAGGGTCTGTTGGGCTTGAAAGCGATTGTCTGATGGGTTGAGAATTCGAGTGTGTGATGGACGTGAATGCGAGGTTCTGACGGGCTTGAAGGCGATGGTGTGCTGATCTTGAAGACGAAGGTTTGATGGGCTTCAAAGAGAGGATGTGATGTGCTTGAACGCGAGGTTCTGTTGGGCTTGACGGCGAAGGACTAATGTGCTTGAAGGCGAAGGGCTTTTAGGCTTGAAAGCGAGGGTCTAATGAGTTTGAAGGGGAATGTCTGATTGGCGTTAATGCGAGGGTCTAATGGGTTGGAAGGCGAGGGCCTGATTTGATTGAAGGCGAGATTCTCATGTACGTGAAGACGATTTTCTGATGGGCTTGAATGCAAGGGTCTGATGGGGTTTAAAGTGAGGGACTGATGGGTTTCAAGGCGAGTGTCTGATTACATAAAGGCGAGTGTCTGATTACATAAAGGCGAGGGTCTGATGGGCTTGAAGACGAGGGTGTGATGAGCCTAAAGGCGAGGGTCTTATGGGCTTGGATTAAAGGGTCTGATGGGCTTCTAAGTGAAGTGAAGGTGTATAAGATTAATGGCTGTAGTCTTGGATTTGAGAGCAAGGGACTGTTGGACCTGAAGGCGCGGCTTTGTTGGGCGTGAAGGCGAGGGTCTTATGAGCTTGGATGCGCGAGTCTGATGGGCTTGAAGGTGGGGGTGTGATGAGCTTGAAGGTTAGGGTCTGTTGGGCTTGAAGGCGAGGTACTGAAGGGCTTGAAGGCGAGGGTAATTGTGCTTGAAGGTTAGGGTCTGATGTGCTTGAACACGAGGTCTGATAGGCTTGAAGGCGAATGTGTGATGGACCTGAAGGCCTAAAGGCAAGGGACTGTTGGGCTTGAAGAAGGAGGTGTGTTCGGCTTTGAAACGAGGATCTGATGAGTGTGAAGACGAGGGTCTTATGGGCTTGGATACAAGGGTCTGATGGGCTTGAAGGTGAGGGTGTGATGAACGTGAATGCTGGGGTCTGTTTGGATTGAAAGCGAGGGACTAAAGGGCCTGAAGGCGAGTGTCTAATGTACTTGAAGGCTAGGGTCTGATGTTCTTGAAAGCAAAGGTCCGATAGGCTTGAAAGCAAACTTGTGATGAACCTGAAGGTTAGTGTCTTTTGGGCATGAAGGAAAGGAACTGTTGGGCTTGAAGAAGGTGTGTTCGGCTTTAAAACGAGGGTGTGATTAGTCTGAAGACGAGGGTCTTATTGGCTTGGATGCAAAGGTCTGATGGTCTTGAAGGTGAGAGTATGATGAGCTTGAATGAGTGGTTTTGTTGGGTGTGAAGGCAAGGGAGTGAAGGACTTGAAGGCGAGGATCTGTTTGGCTCGACATCGAGTGTCTGATGGGTTTTAAGGCGAGTAGGGCTTGAAGGAAAGTGACTGATTGACTTGAAGTCGAGGGTCTGTTGGGCTTGAAAGCGATTGTCTGATGGGTTGAGAATTCGAGTGTGTGATGGACGTGTATGCGAGGTTCTGATGGGCTTGAAGGCGATGGTCTCCTGAGCTTGAAGACGAATGTCTGATGAACTTAAAAACGAGGATGTGATGAGCTTGAACGCGTGGGTCTGTTGGGCTTGACGGCGAGGGACTGATGGGCTTGAACGAGAGGGCCAGTTGGGCTTGAAAGCGAGGGTCTAATGGGCTTGAAGGCGAATGTCTGGTGGGTATTAATGAAAGTGTCTGATGGGCTGGAAGGCGAGGGCTTGATTTGCTTGAAATCGAGTTTCTGAGGGGTTTGAATGCAGGGGTCTGATGATTAAAGTGAGAGTCTGCTGGGTTTCAAGGCGAGTGTCTGATGACGTAAGTGCGAGGATCTGAAGGGCTTGAAGGCGAGGGTGTATTGAGCCTGAAGGCGATGTTCTTATAGGCTTGGATGCAAGGGTCTGATGGGCCTTTCAGTGAGGATGTATAAGGTTGGAGGCTATAGTCTTGGACTTGAAGGCAAGTGACAGTTGGACTTGAAAGCGAGGGTGTGTTGGGCCTAAATGCGAGGGTCTTATGAGCTTAGAAGCGCGGGTCTGATGTGCTTGAAGGCGGGGATGTGATGAGCTTGATGGTTAGGGTTTTTGGGCTTTAAGGTTAGGGACTGAAGGGCTTGAAGGCGAGGGTCTGTTGTGCTTGAAGGTTAGGGTCTGATGTGTTTGAAGTCGAGGGTCCGATAGGCGGAAGTGAATCATAGGGTTGGGGAGGGGGCGAAAATTCTGAAAGCCTTGAAGAATGTGTGGAAGTCGAGAACATTATCTTGGAAAGCAAAAATGGATTGAACGAGGGCATGTGAAGCGTCTGGGGCAAACCATGGAAAGTTCTGTGGGGCCTGGATGTGGAAAGGGAGCTTTGGTTTTGGTGCATTGAAGGTGAATGTGTTATGAACCTGAAGGCTAGTGTCTTTTGGGCTTGAAGGCAAGGGACTGTTGGGCTTGAAGAAGAAGGTAATTTCGGCTTTAAGACGAGGGTCAGATGAGTCTGCAGCCGAGGGTCTTATGGGCTTGGATGCAAGCGTCTCATGGGCCTGAAGGTGAGGGGTGTGATGAGCTTGAATGATGTGGTCTGTTGGGGTTGAAGGCACGGGACTGATGGACTTGATGGCGAGGATTTGTAGGGTTCGATATCGAGTGTCTGATGGGTTTTAAGTCGAGTAGGGCTTGAAGGTAAGAGACTGATTGACTTAAATTCGCTGGTCTGTTGGGCTTGAAACCGATTGTCTGATGAGTTTGAAGGTGATTTTCAGATTGACGTGAATGCGAGGTTCTGATGGGCTTGAAGGCGATGGTCTGCTTAGCTTGAAGACGAAGGTTTGATTGGCTTGAAAGCGAGGATGTGATGAGCTTGAACGCGAAGGTCTGTTGGGCTTGACGGCGAGGGACTGATGGGCTTGAAGGCAAGGGTCTGTTTGGCTTGAAAGCGTGGGTCAAATGGGCTTGAGGGCGAATGTCTCATGGGCGTAAATGCGAGGGTCTGATGGGCTGGAACGCGAGTGCCTAATTTGCTTGAAGGCAAGTACATGATGAACATAAAGGCGAGTTTCTGATGGGCTTGAATGCAAGGGTCTGATGGTCATTAAAGTGAGAGTCTGATGGGTTTCAAGGCGAGTGTCTGATGACGTAAATGCGAGGATCTGAAGGGCTTGAAGGCGTGGGTGTATTGAGCCTGAAGGCGAGGTTCTTATAGGCTTGGATGCAAGGGTCTGATGGGCCTCTAAGTGATGATGTATAAGGTTGGAGGCTATAGTCTTGGACTTTAAGGCAAGTGACAGCTGGACTTGAAAGCGATGGTGTGTTGGGCCTAAGGGCGAGGGTCTTATGAGCTTAGAAGCGCGGGTCTGATGGGCTTGAAGGTGTGTTTTGGGCTTGAAGGCAAGGGACTGTTGTGCTTGAAGAAGAGGGTGCGTCCGGCTTTGAAACGAGGATCTGATGAGTCTGAAGACTAGGGTCTTACGGGCTTGGTTGGAAGGGTTTGATGGGCTTCAAGGTGAGGGTGTGATGAGGTTGAAGGTTAGGGTCTGTTGGGCTTGAAGTCGAGGGAATGAAGGGCTTGAAGGGGATTGTGTGATGAACCTGAAGGCTAGTGTCTTTTGGGCTTGAAGGATAGAGGCTGTTTGGCTTGTGAAAAGTGTGTTTGGCTTTAAGACGAGTGCCTGAAGAGCCTGAAGACGAGGGTCGTATGGGCTAGGATGTAAGGGTCTGATGGGCTTGAAGTTGAAAGTGTGATGAGCTTGAATGATTCGGTCTTTTGGGTTTGAAGGGAAGTGACTGATGGACTTGATGGCGAGGATCTGTTGGACTCGAAATCGAGTGTCTGATGGGTTTAAAGGCGAGTAGGGCTTCAAGGTAAGGGACTGATTGACTTGAAGGCGAGGGTCTGTTGGCCTTGAAAGCGAGTGTATGATGGGTTTGAAGGCGAGTGTCCGATGGTCGTGAATGCAAGGTTCTGATGGGCTTGAGGGCGATTGTCTGCTGAGCTTGAAAACGAAGGTCTGATTGGATTGAAAGCAAAGATGTGATGAGCTTGAAAGCGAGGGTCTGTTGGGCTTGACGGCGAGTGACGGATGGGCTTAAAGGCGAAGGTCTGTTGGGTTTGAAAGCGATGGTCTAATGGGCTTGAAGGCGAAAATCTGATGGGTGTTAATGCGAGGGTCTGATTGGCTGGAAGTCAAGGTCCTGATTTGCTTGAAGGCGAGTTTCTGTTGAAGATGAAGGCGAATTTCTGATGGGTTCTAATGTAAGGGTCTGAAGGGCTTTAAGGTGAGGTTCTAATGGGTTTCAAGGCTGGTGTCTGATGACGTAAATGTGAGGTTCTGATGGGCTTGAAGGCGAAGGTGTGATGAGCCTAAAGGCGAGGTTCTTATCGACTTAGATGCAAAGGTTTGATGGGATTCTAAGTGAGGGTGTATAAGGATGAAAGCTATAGCCTTCGATTTGAAAGCAAGGGACTGTTGGACTTGAAGGCGAGGGCCTGTTGGGCCTGCACGCGAGTGTCTTATCAGCTTCGATGCGCGAGTCTCTTGGGCTTGAAGGTTGGGGTGTGATGAGCTTGAGGGCTAGGGCCTGTTGGGCTTGAAGGCGAGGGACTGAAGGGCTTGAAGGCGAGGGTCTAATGTGCTTGAAAGTGAGGATCTGATGTGCTTCAAGGCGATAGTCCGATAGTCTTTAAGGCGAATCTGTGATGATCCTAAAGGCTAGTGTCTTTTGGCCTTGAAGGCAAGGGATTGTTGGGCCTGAAGTAGAAGGTATGTTCGGATTTAAAGCGATGATCTTCTGAGCCTGAAGACGTGGGTCTTCTGTGTTTGTATGCAAGCGTCTGATAGGCTTGAACGTGAGGGTTTGATGAGCTTGAATGCTGGGGTATGTTGGGGTTGAAGGCAAGGGACTGATGGACTTGAAGACGGGGATCTCTTGGGCTCGATATCGAATGTCTGATGTGTATTAAGGCGAGTAGGGCTTGAAGGTAAGGGACTGATGCACTTGAAGGCGATGGTTTGTTGGGCTTGAAAGCGAGTGTCTGATAGGTTTGAAGGCGAGTGACAGATGGACGTAAATGCGAGGTTTTGATGGGCTTGAAGGCGATGGTCTGCTGAGCTTGAAAGCGAGGGTCTGTCGGGCTTGAGGGCGAGGGACTGATGGACTTGAAGGCGAGGGTCTGTTGGGCTTGAAAGCGAGGGTCTATTGGGCTTGAAAGCGAATGTCTGATGGGCGTTAATGCAAAGGTCTGATGGGGTGGAAAGCGAGGGCTTGATTTGCTTGAAGCCGAGTTTCTGATGGACGTGAAGGCGAGTTTCTGCTGGGCTTGAATGCAAATGTCTGATGGGCTTTAAGATGAGGGTCTGATGGGTTTCATGGCGAGTGTCTGATGATATAAATATGAGGGTCTGATGGATTTCTAACGAGGGTGTGATGAGCCTAAAGGCAAGGGTCTTATAGTCTTGGATGCAAGGGTCTGATGGGCTTCTAAATTAGAAAGTACAAGGTTGAAGGCAATAGTCTTGGATTTGAAGGCAAGGGATTGTTGTACTTGAAGGCGAGCGTCTCTTGGGCCTAAAAGCGAGAGTCTTATGAGCCTGGATGCGCGGGTCTGATGGGCTTGAAGGTGAAGGTGTGAAGAGCTTGAAGTTTAGGGTCTGTTGGGCTTTAAAGGCGAGGGATTGAAGGGCTCGAAGACGAATGTGTGATGAACCTGAAAGCTAGTGTCTTTTGGACTTGAAGGCAAGCGACTGTTGGGCTGGAAGAGGAAGGTGTGTTCGACTTTAAAACGAGTGTCTGCTGAGCCTGAAGACAAGGGTCTTATGGGTTTTTGTGCAAGGGTGTGATGGGCTTGAACGTGAGGGTGTGATGAGCTTGGATTCTGGGGTCTGTTGGCGTTGAAGGCAAGGGACTGATGGACTTGAAGGCGAGCATCTGTTGGGCTCGGAATCGAGTTTCTGATGGGTTTTAAGGCGAGTAGGGCTTGAAGGTAAGGGACTGATGGACTTGGAAGAGAAGGTCTGTTGGGCTTGAAAAGCGAGTGTCTGATGTGTTTGAAGGCGAGTGTCTGATGTGTTTGAAGGCGAGTGTCCGATGGAGCTGAATGCGAGGTTCTGATGGGCTTGAAGGCTATAGTCTTCTGAGCTTGAAAACCAAGGTCTGATGGGCTTGAAAGCGAAGATGTGATGAGCTTGAACGCGAGGGCCTGTTGGGCTTGACGGCGAGGGATGAATAGGCTTGAAGTCGAGGGTTTGTAGGGCTTGAAAGCGAGGGTCTAATGGGCTTGAAGGCGAGTGTCTGATTGGCGTTAATGCTAGGGTCTTATTGGGTGGAAGGCGAGGGCCTGATTTGCTTGAAGGCGAATGTCTGTTAGACGTGAAGGCGAGTTTCTGATAGGCTCTAACGTAAGGGTCTGAGGGCTTTAAGTTGAGGGTGTGATGGGTTTCAAGGCGAGTGTCAGATGACGTAAATGTGAAGTTTTGATGGGCTTGAAGACGAGGGTGTGATGAGCCTAAAGGCGAAGTTCTTATCGGCTTGCATGCAATGGTTTGATGGGTTTCGAAGTGAAGATGTATAAGGTTGAAGGCTATAGTCTTGGATTTGAAGGCAAGGGAGTGTTGGACTTGAAGGCGAGGGTCTGTTGGGCCTGAAGGCGAGGGTCTTATCAGCTTCGATGTGCGGGTCTGATGGGCTTGAAGGTGTGGGTGTGATGAGCTTGAAGGCTAGGGCCTGTTGGGCTCTAAGGCGACGGACTGAAGGGCTTCAAGGTAAGGGTCTAATGTGCTTGAAGGTGATGGTCTGAGGTGCTTGAAGGCGAGTGTCCGATAGTCTTGAAGGTCAATGTACGATGAAACTGAAGGCTAGTGTCTTTTGGCCTTGAAGGCAAGGGACTGTTGGGCTTGAAGAAGGTGTATTCGGCTTTAAAACGAAGGTCTGATGATCCTGATGACGAGGGTCTTATGGGCTTGTATGGAAGGTGTGAAGGGCTTAAAGGTAAGTTTGAGATGAGCTTGAATGCTGGTGTCTGTTGTGTTTGAAGGCAAGGGACTGATGGAGTTGAAGGCGAGGATCTGTTGTGCTCGAAATCAAGTGTCTCATAGGTTTTAAGGCGAGTAGGGCTTTAAGGTAAGGGACTGATGGACTTGAAGGAGAGGGTCTGTTGGGCTTGAAAGAGAGTGTTTGATGGGTTTGAAGGCGAGTGTTCGATGGACGTGAATGGGAGGTTCTGATGGGCTTAAAGGCGATGGTCTGCTGAGCTTGAAGACGAAGGCCTGATGGGCTTGAAAGCGAGGATGTGATGAGCTTGAACGCGAGGGTCTGTTGGGCTTCAAGGCGACGGACTAATGGGCTTGAAGGCGAGGGTCTGTTGGGCTTGTAAGCGAGGGTCTAATGGGCTTGAAGGTGAATGTCTGATTGGCGTTAGTGCGAGGGTCTGATGGGCTGGAAGGCGAGAGCTTGATTTGCTTGAAAACGAGTTTCTGATGGACGTGAAGGAGAGTTTCTGCTGGGCTTGAATGCAAAGGTCTGATGGGCTTTAAGATGAGAGTCTTATGGGTTTCAAGGCGAGTGTCTGATAACATAAATGTGAGGGTCTGATTGGTTTGGAGGCGAGGATGTGATGATCCTAAAGGCGAGGGTCCTATAGTCTTGGATGGAAGGGTCTGATGGGCTTCTAAGTTAGGGTGTATATTTTGAAGGCTATAGTCTTGGATTTGAAGTCAAGGGACTGTTGGGCTGGAAGGCGAGGGTCTGTTGGGCCTAAAGGCGAGGGTCTTATCAGCTTGGCTGAGTGGGTCGGATGGGCTTGAAGGTGAGGGTGTGATGAGCTTGAAAGTTACGGTGTGTTGGGCTTGTAGGCAAGGGACTGAAGTGCTTGAAGGCGAATGTGTGACTCCTGGGCGTGAGGAACGTGTGTTCGGCTTTTAAACGAGGGTCTGATGAGCCTGATGACAAGGGTCATATGGGCTTGTATACAAGAGTCTGATGGGCTTGAAGGTGAGGGTGTGATGAGTTTGGATGCTAGGGTCTGTTGGGGTTGAAGGCAAGGGACTGATGGACTTGAAGGAGAGCATCCGTTGGGCTCGAAATCGAGTGTCTGATGAGTTTTAAGGCGATTAGGGCTTGAAGGCAAGGGACTGATGCACTTGAAGGCGAGGGTCTGTTGGGCTTGAAAGCTAGTGTCTGATGGGTTTGAAGGCGAATGTCCGATGGAGCTGAATGCGAGGATCTGATGTGTTTGAAGGCGATGGTCTGCTGAGCTTGAAAACGAAGGTCTGATTGTCTTGAAAGCAAACATGTGATGAGCTTGAACGCGAGGGTCTTTCGCGTTTGATGGCGAGGGACGGATGGGCTTAAAGGCGAGGGTCTGTTGGGCTTGAAAGCGATAGTTTAATGGGCTTGAAGGCGAAAATCTGATGGGCGTTAATGCGAGGGTCTAATTGGCTGGAAGTCGAGGGCCTCATTTGCTTGAAGGCGAGTTTCTGTTGGAGATGAAGGCGAGTTTCTGATGGAGTCTAATGTAAGGGTCTGAAGGGCTTTAAGGTGAGGGTCTGATGGGTTTCAAGGCGGGTGTCTGATGACGTAAATGTGAGGTTATGATGTGTTTGAAGGTGAAGGTGTGATGAGACTGAAGGCTAGGGTCTTCTGGGCTTGAAGGCAAGGGATTGTTGTGACTGCAGAAGAAGGTGTGTTCGGCTTTAAAACGAGCCTGAAAACGAGGGTCTTATGGGTTTTTATGCAAGCGTTTGATGGGATTGAAGGTAAGGGTATGATGAGCTTGAATGCTGGGGTATGTTTGGGTTGAAGGCAAGGGATTGATGGACTTGAAGGCGGAGATCTTTTGGGCTTGAGATCGAGTGTCTGATGGCTTTTGATGCGAGTAGTGCTTGAAGGTAAGGGACTGATGCACTTGAAGGCGAGGGTCTGTTGGGCTTGAAAGCAAGTGGGTGATGGGTTTAAAGGCGAGTGTCAGATGGACGTGAATGCGAAGTTCTGATGGGCATTAAGACGATGCTATGCTGAGCTTGAAGACGAAGGTCTGATGGGCTTGAAAGCGAAGATGTGATGAGCTTTAACGCGCGGGTCTGTAGGGCTTGACTGCGTGGATCTAATGGGCTTGAAGGCGAGGGTTTTTTGGGTTTGAAAGCGAGGGTCTAATGAGCTTGAAGGCGTGTTTCTGATGGGCGTTAATTCGAGGGTCTGGTTGGCTGGAAGGCGAGGGCCTGATTTGCTTGAAGGCGAGTATCTGTTGGACGTGAAGGTGAATTTTTCTGATGGGCTCTAATGTAAGGGTCTCATGGGCTTTAAGGTGAGGGTCTCATGGGTTTCAAAGCGAGTGTCTGATGGCGTAAATGTGAGGTTTTGATGGGCTTGAAGTCGGGGGTGTTATGAGCCTAAAGGCGAGGTTCGTATGGGCTTGGATGCGATGTTTTGATTGGCTTCTAAGTGAAGGTGTATAAAGTTGAAGGATATAGTCTTGGATTTGAAGGCAAAGGACTTTTGGACTTGAAGAGGAGGGTCTGTTGGGCCTGAAGGCTAGGGTCTTATTAGCTTCGACGCGCGAGTCTGATGGGCTTGAAGGTGTGGGTGTGATGAGCTTAAAGGCTAGGGCCTCTTGGGCCTTAAGGCGAGGGACTGAAGGGCTGGAATGCGAGGGTCTAATGTGCTTGAAGGTGAGTGTCTGATATGCTTGAAGGCGAGTGTCCGATAGTCTTAAAGGCCAATGTGTGATGAACCTGAAGGATAGTGTCTTTTGGGCTTGAAGGCAAGGGACTGTTGGGCTTCAAGAAAAAGGTGTGTTCAGCTTTAAAACGAGGGTCTGATGAGCCTGATGAGGAGGGTCTTATGGGCTTGTATGCAAGGATGTGATGGGCTTGAAGGTGAGTTTGAGATGAGCTTGAATGCTGGTGTCTGTTGGGTTTGTAAGCAAGGGACAGAAGGACTTGAGGGCGAGGATCTGTTGGGCTCTAAATCGAGTGTCTGATGGGTTTTAAGTCAAGTATGGATTTAAGGTAAGGGACTGATGGACTTGAAGGAGAGGGTCTGTTGGGCTTGAAAGCTAGTGTCTGATGGGTTTTAAGGTGAGTGTCCGATGGACGTGAATGGGAGGTTCTGATGGGCTTGAAGGCGATTGTCTGGTGAGCTTTAAGACGAAGGTATGATGGGCTTCAAAGCGATGATCTGATGAGCTTGAATGCGAGGGTTTGTTGGGCTTGAGGGCGACGGACTAATGGGCGTGAACGCGAGGGTCTGTTGGGCTTGAAAGTGAGGGCCTAAAGGGCTTGAAGGATAAAGTCTGATAGGCGTTAGTGAGAGGGTCTGATGGGCTGGAAGGCGAGGACTCGATTTGCTTGAAGACGAGCTTCTGATGGACGTGAAGGCGAGTTTCTGCTGGGCTTGAATGCTAAGGTCTGATGGGTTTTAAGGTGATTGTCTGATGGGTTTCAACGCGAGTGTCTGATGACGTAAATGTGAGAGTCTGATGGGTTTGGAGGCGAGGGTGCTATGATCCTAAAGGCGAGGGTCTTATAGTCTTTGATGCAAGAGTCTGATTGGCCTCTAAGTTAGGGTGTATAAGGTTGAAGGCTATAGTCTTGGATTTGAAGACAAGGGACTGTTGGACTTCAAGGCGAGGGTGTGTTGGGCCTAAAGGCGAGGGTCTTATGAGCTTGGCTGCGCGGGTAGGATGGGCTTGAAGGTAGGGTGTGATGAGCTTGAATGTTAGGGTGTGTTGGGCTTGAAGGCGAGGGACTGAAGTGCTTGAAGGCGAATGTGCGATGAACTTGAAGGCCAGTGTGTTTTGGACTTGAAGGCAAGGGACTGGTGGGCTTGGAGAACGTATGTTCGGCTTTAAAACGAGGATGTGATGAGCCTGAAGACGAGGGTCTTATGGGCTTGTATACAAGAGTCTGATGTGCTTGAAGGTGAGGGTGTGATGAGCTTGGATGCTAGTGTCTGTTGGAGTTGAAGACAAGGGAATGAATCATTTGAAGGAGAACATCTGTTGGGCTCGAAATCGAGTTTCTGATGGGTTTTAAGGCGAGTAGGGCTTGAAGGTAAGGGACTGATGGACTTGAAAGAGAGGGTCTGTTGGGCTTGAAAGCTAGGCTCTGATGGGTTTGAAGGCGAGTGTCCGATGGAGCTGAATGCGATGTTCTAATATGGTTGAAGGCAATGGTCTGCTGAGCTTGAAAACGAAGGGGTGATTGGCTTGAAAGCGAAGATGGGATGAGCTTGAACGTGAGGGCCTTTTGGGCTTGACGGCGAGGGACGGATGGGCTTAAAGGCGAGGGTGTGTTGGGATTGTAAGCGATGGTCTAATGGGCTTGAAGGCGAAAATCTGATGGGCGTTAATGCGATTGTCTGATTGGCTGGAAGTCGAGGGCCTGATTTGCTTGAAGGCGAGTTTCTTTTGGAGATGAAGGCGAGTTTCTGACGGGGTCTAATGGAAGGGTCTGAAGGGCTTTAAGGTGAGTGTCTGATGGGTTTCAAGGCGGGTGTCTGATGACGTAAATGTGATGTTTTGATGGGCTTGAAGGCGAAGGTGTGACGAGACTAAAGTGAGGTTCTTATCGGCTTGGATGCAATTGTTTGATGGGATTTTAAGTGAGGGTCTATAAAGGTTGAAGGCTATATAGCCTTCGATTTGAAGGGAAGGGATTGTTGTACTTGAATCCGAGGGTCTGTTGGGCCTGAAGGCGAGGATCTTATCAGCTTCGATGCCCGGGTCTCATGGGCTTAAAGGTTGGGGTGTTATGAGCTTGAAGACTAGGGCCTGTCAGGCTTTAAGGCGAGGGACTGAAAGACTTGAAGGCGAGGGTCTAATATGCTTGAAGGTGAGGGCGTGATGTGCTTGAAGGCGATGGTCCGATAGTCTTGAAGGCCAATGTGTGATGAACCTTAAGGCTTGTGTCTTTTGGGCTTGAAGGCAAGGGATTGTTGTGACTGTAGAAGAAGGTGTGTTCGGCTTTAAAACGAGCCTAAAAACGAGGGTCTTATGGGTTTGTATGCAAGCGTCTGATGGGCTTGAAGGTGAGGGTGTGGTGAGCTTGAATGCTCGGGTATGTTGGGGTTGAAGGCAAGGGACTGATGGACTTGAAGGTGGGGATCTTTTGTGCTCGAAATCGAGTGCCTGATGTGTTTTAAGGCTAGTAGGGCCTGAAGGCAAGGGACTGATGCACTTGAAGGCGAGGGTCTGTTTGGCTTGAAAGCGAGTGGATGATGGGTTTGAAAGCGATTGTCAAATGGACGTGAATGTGAGGTTTAGATGGGCTTGAAGGCGATTATATGCTGAGCTTGAAGACGAAGGTCTGATGGGCTTGAAAGCGAGGATGTGATGAGCTTGAACGCGAGGGTGTGTTGGGCTTGAGTGCGAGGGACTGATGGGCTTGAAGGCGAGGGTCTGTTGGGCTTGAAATCGAGGTTCTATTGGTCTTGAAGGTGAATGTCTGATGGGCGTTAATGCGATGGTCTGATGAGGTGGAAGGCGCTGGCCTGATTTGCTTGAAGGCGAGTTTGTGATGGACGTGAAGGCGAGTTTCTGCTGGGCTTGAATGCAAATGTCTGATGGGCTTTAAGATGAGGGTCTGATGGGTTTCAAGGCTAGTGTCTGATGGCATAAATATGAGTGTCTGATGGATTTCTAAGCGAGGGTGTGATGAGCCTAAAGGTGAGGGTCTTATGGTCTTGGATGCAAGGGTCTAATGGGTTTCTAAGTTAGTGTGTATAAGGTTGTATGCTATAGTCTTGTATTTGAAGGCAAGGGACTGTTGGACTTGAAGGCGAGTGTCTGGTGGGCCTATAAGTGAGGGTCTTATTAGCTTGGATGCGCGGGTCTGATGGGCTTGAAGGTGGGTTTTGATGAGTTTGAAGGTTAGGGTCCCTTGGGCTTTAAGGCGAGGGATTGAAGGGCTTGAAGGCGAATGTGTGATGAACCTGCAAGCTAGTGTCTTTTGGACTTCAAGGGAAGGGTCTGTTGGGCTTGAAGAAGGTGTGTTCGGCTTTAAAAAGAGGGTGTGCTGAGCCTGATGACGAGGGTCTCACGGGCTAGTTTGCAAAGGTGTGATGGGCTTGTGTGCAAGAGTGTGATTGAGCTAAATGCGAGTTTCTGATGGGCTTGAAGGCAATTGTCTGCTGAGCTTGAAAACGAAGGTCTGTTGGTCTTGAAAGCGAAGATGTTATGAGCTTGAACGCTAGGGTCTGTTGGGCTTGACGGCGAAGGACGAATGGGCTTGAAGGTGAGGGTTTGTTGGGCTTGAAGTCGAGGGTCTAATGTGCTTGAAGGCGAGTGTCCGATGGGCGTTAATGCGAGGATCTGATTGGCTGGAAGGCGTGGGCCTGATTTGCTTGAAGGCGAGTTTCTGTGGGACGTGAAGACGAGTTTATAATGGTCTCTAATGTAAGGGTCTGATGGGCTATAAGGTGAGGGTCTGATGGGTTTCAAGGCGAGTGTCTGATGACGTAAGAGTGAGTTTCTGATGGGCTTGATGGGTGTGATGAGTCTAAAGGTGAGGTTCTTATTTGTTTGGATGCAATGGTTTGATTGGCTTTTAAGTGAAGGTGTATAAGGTTGAAGGCTAGAGTCTTGGATTTGAAGGCAAGGAACTATTGGACTTGAATGCGAGGGTCTGTTGTGCCTGAAGGCGAGGGTCTTATCAGCTTCAAAGAACGGGTTTGATGGGCTTGAAGATGTGGATGTGATGAGCTAGAAGGCTAGGGCCTGTTGGGCTTTAAGGCGACGGACTGAAGGGCTTGAAAGCGAGGGTCTAATGTGCTTGAAGGTGAGGGTCTGATGTGCATGAAGGCGAGTGTCCGATAGTCTTGAAGGCCAATGTGTGATGAACCTAAAGGATAGTGTCTTTTGGGCTTGAAGGCAAGGGACTGTTGGGCTTGAAGAAGGTGTGTTCGGCTTCAAAACCAGGGTCTGATGAACCTGATGATGAAGGTCTTATGGGTGTGATGGGCTTGAGGTGAGGTTGATATGAGCTTGAATGCTGGTGTCTGTTGGGTTTGAAGGCAAGGGATTGATGGACTTGAAGGCGAGGATTTGTTGGGCTAGAAATCGATTGTCTAATGGGTTTTAAGGCGAGTAGGGCTTTAAGGTAAGAGACTGATTGACTTGAAGGAGAGGGTCTGTTGAGCTTGAAAGCGAGTGTCTGATGGGTTTGAAGGCGAGTGTCCGATGGACGTGAATGCGAAGTTCTGATAGTCTTGAAGGCGATGGTCTGTTGAGCTTGAAGACGAAGGTCTGATGGGCTTGAAAGCGAGGATGTGATGAGCTTGAACTCGAGGGTCTGTTAGGCTGGATTGCGACGGACTAATGGGCTTGAAGGCGAGGGTCTGTTGGGCTTGAAAGCGAGGGTGTAAAGGGCTTGAAGTTGAATGTCTGAAATGCGTTAGTGCGAGGGTCTGATGGGCTGGAAGGCGAGGGCTTGATTTCCTTGAAGACGATTTTCTGATGGACGTGAAGGCGAGTTTCTGCTAGGCCTAAATGCAAAGGTCTTATGGGCTTTAAGGCGAGGGTTTGATGGGTTTCAAGTCGAGTGTCTGATGACGTAAATGTGAGGGTCTGATGGGTTTGGAGGCGAGGGTGTGATGATCCTAAAGGCGAGGGTCTCATAGTCTTGGATCCAAGGGTCTGATGGGCTTCTAAGTTAGGGTGTATAAGGTTGAAAGATAGAGTTTTGGATATGAAGGCAAGGGACTGTTGGACTTCAAGGCGAGTGTGTGCTGGGCCTAAAGGCGAGGGTCTTATCACCCTGGCAGCGGGGGTCGGATGGGCTTGAAGGTGGGGGTGTGATGAGCTTGAATGTTAGGGTGTGTTGGGCTTGAAGGCGAGGGACTGAAGTGCTTGAATGCGAATGTGTGATGAACCTGAAGGCCAGTGTGTTTTGGACTTGAAGACAAGGGACTGCTGGGCTTGAAGAACTTGTGTTCGGTTCTAAAACGATGGTCTGATGAGCCTGAAGACGAGGGTCTTATGGTCTTGTATACAAGAGTCTGATGGGGTTGAAGGTGAGGGTGTGACGAGCCTGGATGCTGGGGTCTGTTGGGGTTGAAGGCAAGGGACTGATGGACTTGAAATAGAGCATTTGTTGGGGCTCGAAATCGAGTGTCTGATGGGTTTTAAGGCGAGTAGGGCTTGAAGGTAAGGCACTGATGGACTTGAAAGATAGGGTCTGTTGGGCTTGAAAGCTAATGTCTGATGGCTTTGAAGGCGAGTGTCCGATGGAGGTGAATGCTAGGTTCTGATGGGCTTGAAGGCGATGGTCTGCTGAGCTTGAAAACGAAGGTCTGATGGGCTTGAGAGCGAAGATGTGATGAGCTTGAACGCGAGGGCCTGTTGGGCTTGACGGCAAGGGACGAATGGGGTAGAAGGTGAGGGTATGTTGGGCTTGAAAGCGAGGGTCTAACGGGCTTGAAGGCGAGTGTCTGATGAGCGTTAATGCTATGGCTGATTGGCTGGAAGGCGAGGGCCTGATTTGCTTGAAGGCGAGTTTCTGTTGGATGTGAAGGCGAGTTTCTAATGGGCTCTAATGTAAGGGTCTGACGGGCTTTAAGGTGAGGGTCTAATGCGTTACAAGGCGAGTGTCTGATGACGTAAATGTGAGGTTCTGATGGGCTTGAAGACGAGGGTGTGATGAGCCTAAAGGCGAGGTTCTTATGGTCTTGAATACAATGGTTTGATTGGCTTCTAAGTGAAGGTGTATAAGGTTGAAGGCCATAGACTTGTATTTGAAGGCAAGGGAGTGTTGGACTTTAAGGCGAGGGTGTGTTGGGCCTAAAGGTGTGGGTCTTATTAGCTTGGCTGCGCGGGTCGGATGGGCTTGAATGTGTGGGTGTGATGAACTTGAAGGTTAGGTGTGTTAGGCTTGAAAGCGAGGGACTGAAGTGCTTGAAGGCGAAAGTGTGATGAACCTGAAGGCCAGTGTGTTTTGGCTTTGAAGGCAAGGAACTGGTGGGCATGAAGAACGTGTGCTCGGCTTTAAAACGAGGGTCTGATGAACCTGATGACGAGGGTCTTATGGGCTTGTATACAAGAGTCTGATGGGCTTGAAGAAGAGGATGTGATGAGCTTGGATGCTGGGTTCTGCTTGGGCTGAAGGCAAGGGACTGATGGACTTGAAGGCGAACATCTGTTGTGCTCGAAATCGAGTGTCTAATGGGTTCTAAGGCGAGTAGTGCTTGAAGGTAAGGGAATGATGGACTTGAAAGAGATGGTCTGTTGGGCTTGAAAGCGAGTGTCTGATGGGTTTGAAAGCGAGTGTCCGATGGAGCTGAATTGGAGGTTCTGATTGGCTTGAAGGCGATGGTCTGCTGAGCTTGAAAACGAAGATCTGATGGGCTTGAAAGCGAAGATGTGATGAGCTTGAACGCGAGGGTCTGTTGGGCTTGACGGCGAGGGACGAAAGGGCTTGAAGGCGAGGGTTTGTTGGGCTTGAAAGCGAGTGTCTAATGGGCTTGAAGGCGAGTGTCTGATGGGTGTTAATGCGAGGGTGTGATTGGCTGGAAGGCGAAGGCCTGATTTGCTTGAAGGCGAGGCTCTGTTGGACGTGACGGCGAGTTTCTGATACGCTCTAATGTGAGGGTCTGATAGGCTTTAAAGTGAGGGTCTGATGGGTTTCAAGACGATTGTCTGATGACGTAAATGTGTTTTTCGTGGGCTTGAAGACGAGGGTGTGATGAGCCTAAATGCGAGGTTGTTATGGGCATGGTTTAATTGGCTTCTAAGTGAAGTTGTATAAGGTTGAAGGCTATAGTCTTGGATTTGAAAGCAAGGGACTGTTGGACTTGAAGGCGAGGGTCTATTGGGCCTGACGGCGAGGGTCTTACCAGCTTCGACGCGCAGGTCTGATGGGCTTGAATGTGTGGGTGTGATGAGCTTGAAGGCTAGGGCCAGTTGGGCCTTAAGGCGAGGGACTGAAGGGCTTGAGGGCGAGGATCTAATGTGCTTGAAGGTGAGGGTCTGATATGCTTGAAGGCGAATGTCCGGTAGTCTTGAAGGCCAATGTGTGATGAACCTGAAGGATAGTGTATTTTGGGCTTGAAGGCAGGGACTGTTAGGCTTGAAGAAGAAGGTGTGTTCGGCTTTAAAACGAGGGTCTGACGAGCCTGATGACGAGGGTCTTATGTGCTTGTATGCAAGGTTGTGATGGGCTTGAACGTGAGGTTGAGATGAGCTTGAATGCTGGTGTCTGTTGGGTTTGACGGCAAGGGACTGATGGACTTGAAGGCGAGGATTTGTTGGGCTCGAGATCGAGTTTCTGATGGGTTTTAAGGCAAGCAGGGCTTTATGGTATGAGACTGATGGACTTGAAGGAGAGGATATGCTGGGCTTGTAAGCGAGTGTCTGATTCGTTTGAAGGCGAGTGTCCGATGGACGTGAATGCGAGCTTCTGATGCGCAGAAAGGCGATGGTCAGCTGAGCTTGAAGACTAAGGTCTGATTGGCTTCAAAGCGAAGATGTGATGAGCTTGAACACGAGGGTCTGTTGGGCTTGAGGGCGACGGACTAATGGACTTGAAAGCGAGGGTCTAATGGGCTTGAAGATGAATGTCTGATCGGCGTTAGTGCGAGGGTCTGATGGGCTGGAAGACGAAGGCTTGATTTGCTTGAAGACGAGTTTCTGATGGACATGATGGCGAGTTTCTGCTGGGCTTGAATGTAAAGGTCTGATGGGCTTTAAGGTGAGGGTCTGATGGGTTTCAAGGCGAGTGTCTGATGACGTAAATGTGAGGGTCTGACGGGTTTGGAGGCAAGGGTGTGATGATCCTTAAGGTGAGGGTTTTATAGTCTTGGATGCAAGTGGCTGATGGGCTTCTAAGTTAGAGTGTTTAAGGTTGAAGGCTATAGTCTTGGATTTGAAGGCAAGTGACTGTTGGACTTCAAGGCGAGAGTGTGTTGGGCCTGAAGGCGAGGGTCTTATGGGCTTGGCTGCGCGGGTAGGATGGGCATGAAGGTGGGGGTGTGATGAGCTTGAAGATTAGGGTGTGTTGGGCTTGAAGACGAGGGACTAAATTGCTTGAAGGCGAATGTGTGATGAACCTGAATGCCAGAGTGTTTTGGACTTGAAGGCAAGGGACTGCTGGTCTTGAAGAATGTGTGCTCGGCTTTAAAACGAGGGTCTGATGAGCCTGATGACCAGGGTCTTATGGACTTGTATACAAGAGTCTGATGGGCTTTAAGGTGAGTATGTGATGAGCTTGGATGCTGGGGTCTGTTGGGGTTGAAGGCAAGGGACTGATGGACTTAAAGGAGATCATCTGTTGGGCTCGAAATCGAGTGTCTCTTTTGTTTTATGGCGAGTAGGGCTTGAAGGTAAGGGACTGATGGACTTGAAAGAGAGGGTCTGTTGGGCTTGAAAGCTAGTGTCTGATGGGTTTGAAGGCGAGTGTCCGATGGATCTGAATGCGAGGTTCTGATGGTTTTAAAGGCGATAGTTTGCTGAGCTTGTAAACGAAGGTCTGATTGGCTTGAAAGCGATGGTCTAATGGGCTTGAAGGCGAAAATCTGATGGGCGTTAATGCGAGGATCTGATTGCCTGGATGTCGAGGGCCTGATTTGCTTGAAGGCGAGTTTCTGTTGGAGATGAGGGCGAGTTTCTGATGGGGTTTAATGTAAGGGTCTAAAGGGCTTTAAGTTGAGCGTCTGATGGGTTTCAAGGAGGATGTCTGATGACGTAAATGTGAGGTTCTGATGGGTTTGAAGGCGACGGTGTGATGAGCCTAAAGGCGAGGTTCTTATCGGCTTGGATACAATGGTTTGATGGGCTGCTAATTGAGGATGTATAAGGTTGAAGGCTATAGCCTTCGATTTGAAGGCAAGGGACTGTTAGACTTGAAGGCGAGGGTCTCTTGGGCGTGAAGGCGAGGGTCTTATTAGGTTCGATGGGCGGGTCTCATGGGCTTGAAGGTTGGGGTGTGATGAGCTTGAAGGCTAGGGCCTGTTGGGCTTGAACGCAAGGGACTGAAGGGCTTGAAGGTGAAGGTCTAATTACTGAAGGTCTGCTGAGCTTAAAGACAAAGGTCTGATGGGCTTAAAAGTGAGGATGTGATGAGCTTGAACGCTAGGGTCTGTTGGGCTTTACGGCGAGGGACTAATGAGCTTGAAGGCAAGGGTCTGTTGGGCTTGAAAGCGTCGGTCTAATGGGTTGAAGGCGAATGTGTGATGGGCGTAAATGCGAGTGTCTGATGGGCTGGAAGGGGAGGGTTTTATTTGCTTGAAGACGAGTTTCTGATGGACGTGAAGGCGAGTTTCCTATGGGCTTGAATGCAAGGGTCTGATGTGCTTTAATGTGAGGGTCTGGTGGGTTTCAAGGCGAGTGTCTGATGACGTAAATACGAGGGTCTGAGGGGCTTGAAGGCGAGGGTGTGATGAGCCTGAAAGCGAGGGTGTGATGAGCCTGAAGGCGAGGGTCTCATAGGCTTGCATGCAATTGTCTGATGTATAAGGTCTGATGGGCTTGAATGTGGGGGGTGTAATGAGCTTGAAGTCTAAGGTCTGTTGAGCTTGAAGGCGCTGGACTGAAGGGCTTGAAGGAGAGGGTCAAATGTGCTTGAAGGTGAGGGTCTGATGTGCTTAAACGCGAGGTCCGATAGTCTTGAAGGTGAATATGTGATGCCTCTGAAGGTGAGTGTCTTCTGGGCTTGAGGGCAAGGGACTGTCGGGCTTGAAGAGGGTGTGTTTGGCTTTAGAACGAGCGTCTGATGAGTCTGAAGACGAAGGTCTCATGGGCTCGGATGGAAGGGTCTGATTGACTTTAAGGTGAGGGTGTGATGAACTTGACTGCAGGGGTCTGTTGGGCTTGAAGGCGAGAGACTGAAGGGCTTGAATGAAAGGGTCTAATGTGCTTGAAGGTGATGGTCTGATGTGCTTTAAGGCGAGGGTCCGATAGGCTTGAAGGCGAATGTGTGATGAACCTGAAGGTTAATGTCTTTTGGGCTTAAAGGGAAGGGACTATTGGGCTTTAAGAAGAAGGTGTGTTTGGCTTTAAAACGATGGTCTGATGAGCTTGAAGACGAGGATCTTATGGGCATGGATGCAAGGGTCTGATGGGCTTGAAGGTGAGGGTATGATGAGCTTCATTGCTGGGGTCTGAGGAGTTTGAATGGAAGGGACTGATGGACTTGAAGCCGATGGTTTGTTGGGCATGAAGCGAGTGTCTGATGGGTTTGACTGCGAGTGTCCGATGGACGTGAATGCGAGATTCTAATGGGATTGAAGGCGATGGTCTTTGAACTTGAAAAAGAAGATCTGATGGGCTTCAAAACCGAGGATGTGATGAGCTTGAACGCAAGAGTCTGTTGGGCTTGACGGCGAGGGACTGAAGGGGTTGAAGGCGAAGGTCTGTTGGGCATGAAAGCGTGTGTCTAATGGGCTTGAAGGCGAATGTCTGATGGGCGTTAATGCGAAGGTCTGATGAGCTGGAAGGCGAGGGCCAGATTTGCTTAAAAGCGAGTTTCTGATGGAGGTGAAGGCGAGTTTCTGATGGGCTTCAATGCAAGGGTCTATTCGTCTTTAAGGTGAGGGTCTGATGGGTTTCAAGGCAAGTGTCTGATGATATAAATGCGAGGGTTTGATGGGCTTGAAGGCGAGGGTGTGATGAGCCCAAAGGTGAGGGTCTAATGGGCCTGATGGGCTTCTAAGTCGAGGGTCTAATATGCTTGAAGGTGAGGGTCTGATGTGATTGAAGGCGAGGGTCCGATAGGCTTGAAGAATAAGGTGTGTTCGGCTTTAAAACGAGGGTCTGATGAGTCTGAAGACGACGGTTTTATGGGCTTGGATACAAGGATCTGATGGGCTTGAAGGTGAGGGTGTGATGAACTTGAATGCCTGGGTCTGGTTGGGGTTGAAGGCAAGGGATTGATGAAATTGAAGGCGAGGATCTGCTGGGTTCGAAATAGAGTGTCTGATGGGTTTGAAGGCGAGTGTCCGATGGAAGGTAAATGTGTGTTTCTGATGGTGTGCTGAGCTTAAGACGAAGGTCTGATGGGCTTGAAAGCGAGGATGTGATGAGTTTGAACGCGGGTGTCTGTTTGGCTTGACGGCGAGGGTCTGATGTTCTTGAAGGGTATGGTCTGTTGAGCTTGAAGGCGAATGTCTGATGGGCGTTAATGCGAGGGTCTGATGGACTGGAAGACAAGGGCCTGATTTGCTTGAAGGCGAGTTTCTGATGGGCTTGAATACAAGGGTCTGATGAGCTTTAAGGTGAGGGTCTGTTGGGTTTCAAGGCGAGTGTCTGATGACGTAAATGTAAGTGTGTGATAGGCTTGAGGGTGAGGGTGCGAGAGGCCTAAAGGCGAGGGTCTTATGGGTTTGGATGCAAGGGTCTGAATGGCATCTAAGTGAGGGTGTATAAGGTTGAAGGATATAGTCTTGGATTTGAAGGCAAGGGACTGATGAACTTGAAGGCGAGAGTGTATTGGGCCTAAAGGCGAGGGTCTTATGAGCTTGGATGTGCCGGTCTAATGAGCTTGAAGGTGGGGGTGTGATGAGCTTGAAAGGCTATGGTCTGTGGGAAGGCGAATGTGTGATGAACGTGGAGGCTGGTGTCTTTTGGGCTTAAAGGCAAGGGACTCTTGGGCTTATAGAAAAAGGTGTGTTCGGCTTTGAAAAGAGGGTCTGATGAGTCTGAAGACGAGGATTGTATGGGCTTGGATGCAAGGGTCTGATGGGCATGAAGGTGAGGGTGTGATTATCCTGAAGGCTAGGGACCGTTGGGCTTGAAGGCGAATGTGTGATTAATCTGAAGGCTAGTGTCTTTTGGACTTGAAGGCAAGGGACTGCTGGGCTTGAAGAAGAAGGTATGGTCTGACTTAAAACGAAGGTCTGATGAGCCTGAGGGCAAGGGTCTTATGGGCGTGTATGCAAGGGAAGGGTGTGATGGGCTTGAAGGTGAAGTTGTGATCAGCTTGAATGCTGGGGTCTTATGGGTTTGGATGCAAGGGTCTGATGGGTTTCTAAGTAAGGGTGTATAAGGTTGAAGGCTATAGTCTTCGATTTTAAGGCAAAGGAATGTTGGACTTGAAGGCGAGGGTCTATTAGGCCCTGAAGGCGAGGGTCTTATGAGCTTGGATGCGCGGGTCTGATGGGCTTGAAGGTGGGGGTGTGATGAGCTTGAAGGCTAAGGTCTGTGGAAAGGCGAATGTGTGATGAACCTGAAGGCTGGTGTCTTTTGGGCTTAAAGGCAAGGGACTCTTGGGCTTGAAGAAAAAGGTGTGTTCGGATTTGAAAAGAGGGTCTGATGAGTCTTAAGAGGGTTTTATGGGCTTGGATGCAAGGGTCTGATGGGCATGAAGGTGAGGGTGTGATTAGCCTGAAGGCTAGGGACTGTTGGGCTTGAAGGCGAGGGACTGAAGAGCTTGAAGGCGAATGTGTGATTAATCTGAAGGCTATTGTCTTTTGGACTTGAAGGCAAGGGACTGCTGGGCTTGAAGAAGATGGTGTGGTCTGATTTAAAACGAAGGTCTGATGAGCCTGAAGACATAGGTCTTATGGGCTTGTATGCAATGGTGTGATGGGCTTGAAGGTGAAGTTTTGATGAGCTTGAATGCTGGGGTCTTATGGGCTCGGATGCAAGGGTCTGATGGGTTTCTAAGTGAAGGTGTATAAGGTTGAAGGCTATAGTCTTCGATTTGAAGGCAAGGGACTGTTGGACTTGAAGGCGAGGGTCTATTGGGCCTGAAGGCGAAAGTCTTATGAGCTTGGATGCGCTGGTCTGATGAGCTTCAAGGTGTGGGTGTCATGAGCTTGAGGGCTAGGGTCTGTTTGGCTTGAAGGCGAGAGACTGAAGGGCTTGAAGGCAGGGGCCTAATGTGCTTGAAGGTGAGTGTCTGCTGTGCTTGAACACGAGGTCCGATAGGCTTGAAATCGAATGAGTGATGACACTGAAGGGGAGTGACTTTTGTTCTTGAAGGCAAGGGACTGTTAGGCTCGAAGAAGAAGGTGTGTTCGGCTTTGAAACGAGGGTCTGATGAGCCTGAAGACGAAGGTCTTATGGGCTTGGATGCAAGGGTGTGATGGGCTTGAAGGTGAGGATGTGATGAACTTTAATGATGGGGTCTATTGGGGTTGAAGTAAAGTGACTGATAGACGAAGTCGACGAAACTATTGGGCTGGAAATCGAGTGTCTGATGGGTTTTAAGGTGATTAGGGCTTGAAGGTAAAGGACTGATGGACTTGAAAGCGGGTGTCCGATGGACGTGAATGCGAGGTTCTAATGGGCTTGAAGGAGATGGTCTTCCGAGCTTGATGACGAAGGTCTCATGGGCTTGAAAGCGAGGATATGATTTGCTTGAACGCGAGGGTCTGTTGGGCTTGACGGCAAGGGACGTATGGGCTTCAGGCGAGGGTCTGTTGGGCTTGAGAGCGAGGGTCTAATGGGCTTGAAGGCGAATGTCTGATGGGTGTTAATGCGAGGGTCTAATGGGCTGAAAGGCGAGGGACTGATATCCTTGAAGATCAGTTTCTGATAGACGTGAAGGCGCGTTTCTGATGGGCTTAAATGCAAGGGTCTGATGGGCTTTACGATGAGAGTCTGATGGGTTTCAAAGCGAGTAACTGATGACGTAAATGCAAGGGTCTGATGGGCTTGAAGGTGAGGGTGTGATGAACTTGAATGCTGTGGTCTGTTGGGGTTGAAGACAAGGGACTAATGGACTTGAAGGCAGGGATCTGTTGGGCTCGAAATCGAGTGTCTGATGGGTTTTAAGGCGAGTAGGGCTTGAAGGTAAGGGACTGATGGAATTGAAGGCGAGGGTATGTTGTGCTTAAAAGCGAGGTTCTAATGGGCTGGAAGGCGGATGTCTGATAGGCGTTAAAGCGAGGGTCTGATGGGCTGGAAGGCGAGGGCCTGATTCACTTGAAGGCGAGTTTCTGATGTATGTGAAGGCGAGTTTGTGATGTGCTTGAATGGAAGGGTCTGATGGGCTTTAAAGTGAGGGTCTGATGTGTTTCAAGGCGAGTGTCTGATGACGTAAATGCGAGGGTCTGATGGGATTGAAGGCGAGGGTCTTATGGGCTCGGATGCAAAGGTCTGATGGGCTTCCAAGTGAGGATGTACAAGGTTGAAGACTATTGTCTTGGATTTGAAGGCAAGGGGCAGTTGGACTTGAAGGCGAGTGTCTGTTTGGTCTGAAGGCGAGGGTCTTATAAGCTTGGATGCGCGGCTCTGATGGGCTTGAAGGTGGGGGTATGATGTACTTGAAGGCTAGGGTCTGTTGGGCTTGAATGCGAGGGACTGAAGGGCTTGAAGGCGAGGGTCTTACGTGCTTGTAGGCGAGATTCTGATGTGTTTGAAGGCTTGAAGGCGTGCGTCCGATAGGCTTGAAGGTGAGTGTGTGATGAACCTGAACGGCGGTGTCTTTTGGGCTTGAAGGCAAGGGACTGTTGGGTTTGAAGAAGAGAGTGTGTTCGGCTTTAAAACGAGAGTCTTATGAACCTGAAGTTGAGGGTCTTATGGGCTTGGATGCAAGGGTCTGATGGGCGTGAAGGTGAGGGTGTGATGAGCTTGAATGCTGGGGTGTGTTGGGTTTGAAGGCAAGGAACTGATGGACTTGAAGGCGAGGATTTGTTGGGCTCGACATCGAGTGTTTGATTGGTTTTATGGCGAGTAGGGCTTGAAGGTAAGGAACTGATGGACTTGAACGCGAGGGTCTGTTGGGCTTGACGGCGAGGGGCTGATAGGCTTAAAGGCGAGGGTCTGTTGGGCTTGATGGCGAGGGTCTAATTAGCATGAAGGTGAATGTTTGATGGGCGTAAATGCGAGGGTTTGATGGTCTGGAAGGCGAGGGCCTGATTGCTTGAAGGCGAGGCTCTGATGGACGTGAAGGTGAGTTTCTGATGGGCTTGATTGCAAGGGTCTGATGTGCTTTAAGGTGAGGGTCTGATGGGTTTTAAAGCGAGTGTCTGATGGCGTAAATATGGGGATCTGATGGGCTTGAAGGCGAGGGTCTACTGATCCTGAAGGCGAAGGTCTGATAGGCTTAAAAGCGAGGATGATGATTGAGTTGAACGCGAGGGTCTGTTGGGCTTGACGGCAAGGGACTATGGGCTTAAGGCGAGGGTCTGTTGGGCTTGAAGCGATGGTCTAATGGCTTGAAGGCGAATGTCTGATGGGTTCTAGGTCTAATGGGCTGAAGGCGAGGACTGTTCCTTGAAATCAGTGTTCTGATGGACGTTGAAGGCGCGTTTGATGGGCTTAAAGGCAAGGGTCTGATGGGCTTGAAGCGAGGATCTATGGTTAGGGACTTGAAAGCGAGGGTCTGATGGGCTTGAAGGTGAGGTGTGATGAACTTGAATGCTGGGTCTGTTGGGTTGAAGCAAGGGCTATGGACTTGAAGCAGGGATCTGTTGCTTGAAATCGAGTGTGTGATGGGTTTAAGCGAGTGAGGGCTTGAAGGAAGGGACTGATGGACTTGAAGGCGAGGGTATGTTGTGCTTGAAAACGAGGTCTAATGGCTTGGAAGGCGGATGTCTGATAGGCGTTAAATGGGCTCGAAGGTGAGGGTCTAATGGGCTTGATGGCGAGTGTCTGATGGGCTTGAAGGTGTTTTTGTGATAAGCTTGAATGCAAGGGTCTGTTGGGGTTGAAGGCAAGGTTCTGATGGACGTGAAGGCGAGGGTCTGTTGCTCTTGAACTCGTAGATCTTATGGACTTGAAGATGAGGGTGCGATGAGCCTGAAGGCGAGGGTCTGATGTACTTGAAAGCGAGGGTCTGATGTGCTTGAAGGCGAGGGTCTGATAGGCTTGAATTCGAATGTGTGATGAACTTAAAGGCTTGTGCCTGTTGGGCTTGAAGGCAAGAGACTGAATGGCATGAAAGAGAGGGTCTGTTGGGCTTTAAAGTGAGAGTCTGATGGGTTTCAAGGCGAGTGTCTGATAACGTGAATGCGAGGGTTTGATGGGCTTGAAGGTGAGGGTGTGATAAGCCTGAAGGCGAGGGTCTTATTGGCTTGAATGCGACTGTCCGATGGGCTTCAAAGTGAGAATGTATAAGCTTGAAGACTATAGTCTGTTGGGTTTGAAGGCAAGGGACTGATGGACTTGAAGGGGAGGGTCTCTTGGGCCTGAAGGCGAGGGTCTTATGAGCTTGGATGCGAGTGTCTGATAGGATTGGAGGCTAGGGTCTGTTGGACTTGAAAATTTGGGTCTACTGGACTTGAAGACGAATGTTTGATGGGTGTTAACGCGAGGGTCTGATGGGCTGAAAGGCAAGGGCCTGATTTTCTTGAAGGCGAGTTTCTGATGGACATGAAGGCGAATTTCTGATGGGCTTAAATGCAAGGGTCTGATGGGCTTTAAGGTGAAGGTCTGATGGGTTTGAAGGCGAGTGTTTGATGACGTAAATGCGAGGGTCTGATGGGCTTGTGGGCGAGGGTGTGATGAGCCTAAAGGCGAGGGTCTTATGGGCTTGGATGCAAGGGTCTGATTGGCTTCTAAGTGAGGGTGTATAAGGTCGAAGGATATAATCTTGGATTTGAAGGCAAGGGACTGTTGAACTTGAAGGCGAGGGTCTGTTGGGCATAAGGGCGAGGGTCTTCTCAGCTTCGATGCGCTGTTCTGATGGGCTTGTTGATAGGGGTGTGATGAGCTTTAAGGCTAGGGTGTTTTGGGCTTGAAGGCGAGGGACTGAAGGGCTTGAAGGCTAGGGTCTAATGTGCTTGAAGGTGAGGGTCTAATATGCTTGAATCCGAGGGTCCGATAGCCTTGAAGGCGAATTTGTGATGAGCCTGAAGCGAGGATGTGATTAGCCTGAAGCGAGGATGTGATGAGCATGAACGCAATGGTCTGTTGGGCTTGACGGCGAGAGACTGATGGGCTTGAAGGCTAGGATGTGATGAGTTTGAACGCGAGGGTCTGTTGGGCTTGGCGGCGAAGGACTGATGGGCTTGAAGGCGCGGGTCTGTTGGGCTTGAAAGCGATGGTCTAATGGCCTTGAAGGCGAATGTCTGATGGGCTGAAGGACTTGAAGGTGAGGATCTGTTGGGCTCGAAATCGAGTGTCTGATGGGTTTTATGGCGAATAGGGCTTGAAGGAAAGGGACTGATGGACTTGAAGGCGAGGATCTGTTGGGCTTGAAAGCGATTGTCTGATGGGTTTGAAGGCGAGTGTCCGATGGACATGAATGCGAGGTTCTGATGGGCTTGAAGGCGATGGTCTGCTGAGCTTGAAGCCAAAGGTCTGATAGTCTTGAAAGCGAGGATGTGATGAGCTTGAACGCGAGGGTCTGTTGGGCTTGATGTCGAGGGACTGATGAGCTTGAAGGCGAGGGTCTGTTGGGCCTGAAAACGTGGGTCTAATGGGTTTGAAGGCGAATGTCTGATGGGCGTTAATACGAGGGTCTGATGGGCTGGAAGGCGAGGGCTTGATTTGCTTGAAGGCAAGTTTCTGATGGACGTGAAGGCAAGTTTCTGATGGGCTTGAATGCAAGGGTTTGATGGGCTTTGAGGGGAGAGTCTGATGGGTTTCAAGGCGAGTGTCTGATGACGTAAATCCGAGGGTCTGATGGGCTTTGAAGGCGAGGGTGTGATGAAGGCGAGGGTCTTATTGGCTTGGATGCAAGGGTCTAATGGGCTTCTAAGTGAGGGTGTATAAGGTTGAAGGCTACATTCTTGGATTTGAAGGCAAGGGACTGTTGGACTTAAAGGCGAAGGTCTGTTGGGCCTGAAGGCGAGGGTCTTATGAGCTTGGATGAACGGGTCTGATGGGCTGAAGGTGGGGTTTTGATGAGCTTGAAGGTAGGGTCTGTTGGGCTTGAAAGCGAGGATCTTTTGGGATTGAAAGCGAGGGTTTGATAGGCTTGAAAGCCTGGATTTGATGGGTTTGAAGGCAGGAGTCTGGTGAGCCTGAATGCGAAGGTCTCATGGGCTGAAAGGCAAGGGTCTGATGGGCTTGAATGCGTGGGTCTGATGAACTTGAAGAAGAGTGTCAGATGGAAGTGAAGGTAAGATATGATCTGCTGGAAAGCCAGTGTCTGATGGGCTTGAAGCAAGGGTCTGATTTGCTTGAAATTTAGGGTCTGACGGACTTGAATCCTGGGTCTGATGTGTTTGAAGGCGAGGTCCTGTTGGGCTTGAAAGCGAGTGTCTGATGGGCTTGAAAGTGAGTGTCTGATGGACGTGAAGGCGAAGGTGTAATGGGTTTGAAGGAAAAGGTCTGTTTGGCTCCAAAACGAGGGTCTGATGTGTTTGAAGGCGAGTGTCTGGTGAGCCTGAAAGAGAGGGTCTGATGGAATCGAGGGCGAGTGTGTGATGAGCTTCAAGGCTAGGATCTGTTGGGCTTGAAAGCGTAGGTCTAATGGGCTTAAAGGTGGGGGTCTGATGGGCTTGAAAGTGAGGGTGTTATTTGCTTAAAAGCGAGTGTGTGATGGACGTCAATGCGAGGGTCTTATGGGCTGGAAGGCTAGGGTCTGATTTGCTTGCAGGTCAGTTTCTGATGGACGTGAAGGCGAGTTTCTGATGGACTTGAAGGTGAGGGTCTGTTTTACATGAAAGCGAGTGTCTGATGGGTTTGAAGGCGAGTGTCCAATGGACATGAATGCAAGGTTTTGATGGGCTTGAAGGCGATGGTCTACTTATCCTGAAGGCGAAGGTCTGATGGGCTTAAAAGCGAGGATGTGATGAGATTGAACGTATGGGTCTGTTGGGCTTGAAGGCGAGGGTCTGTTGGGTTTGAAAGCGAGAGCCTAATGGGCTTGAAGGCGAGTGTCTGATGGACGTGAATACGAGGGCATGATGGGCTGGGAGCCGAGGGTCTAATGGGCTTGAAGGTGAGGATGTGATGAGTTTGAAGGCTATGGTCTATTGCGCTTGAAGGCGAGGGACTGATGGGCTTGAAGGCGAAGGCCTGATGTGCTGGAAGGCAATGGGTGATAGGATTGAATGCGAATGTAATGTAATGTATGTAATGTATGTAATGTATGTAATGAATGTAATGAACTTGAATGCTAGTGTCTGTTGGGCTTGAAGACAAGAGACTGATGGGCTTAAAAGAGAGGGTCTGTTGGGCTTTAAAGTGAGGGTCTGATGGGTCTCAAGGCGAGTGTCTGATGACTTGAATGCGGGGGTGTGATGAGCCTGAGGGGGAGGGTCTTAAGGGCTTCGATGCAACGGTCTGATGGGCTTCAATGTGAGGATGTATTTGTTTGAAGGCTAAAGTCTGTTGTGTTTGAAAGCAAGGGACTGATGGACTTAAAACAGAGGGTCTGTTGGGCCTAAATGCGAGGGTCTTATGAGCTTAGATGCGAGGGTCTGATGGGCTTGAATTTGAGGGTGTGATGAGTTTAAAGGCTAAGGTCTATTGTGCTTGAAGGCAAGGGACTGATGGGCTTGAAGGCGAGGATCTTATGTGCTGGAAGGCGAGGGTCTTATGTGCTTGAAGGCGAGGGTCTGATGTGCATGAAGACGAATGTGTGATGAACTTGAAGGGTAGTGATTTTTTCATCTGAAGGGAAGTGACTGATGGGCCTGAGGAAGAAGAAGGTCCGTTTGGCTTTAAAGTGTCTGATGAACCTGAAGGCGAGGGTCTTATGGGTCTGGATGGAAGGGTTTGATCGGCTTGAAGGTAAGGGTGTGATGAGCTAAAATGCAAGGGTCTTTTGGGGTTGAAGGCAAGGGACTGATTGACTTGAAAGCCAGGGACTATTTTGCATGAACGCGAGTGTCTGATGGGTTTGAAGGCGAGGGTCTTATGGGTCTGGATGGAAGGGTTTGATCGGCTTGAAGGTAAGGGTGTGATGAGCTAAAATGCAAGGGTCTTTTGGGGTTGAAGGCAAGGGACTGATTGACTTGAAAGCCAGGGACTATTTTGCATGAAAGCGAGTGTCTGATGGGTTTGAAGGCGAGTGTCCAATGGACGTGAATGCAAGGGTCTGATGGGCTTGAAGGCGAGGGTCTGCTGAGCCTGAAGGCAAAGGTCTGATGGGCTTGAATGCGAGGATGTGATGAGCTTGAACGTGTCGGTCTCTTGAACTTGAAGGCAAGGGTCTGCTGGGCTTGAAAGCGAGGGTCTAATGGGCTTGAAGGCGGGTGTCTGATGGACGTGAATGCGAGGATATGATGGGCTGGAAAGCGAGGGTCAAATGGGACAGAAGGCGAGTGTCTGATGGGCTTGAAGGTATTTTGTGATGAGTTTGAATGCAAGTGTCTGTTGGGGTTGAAGGCGAGTGTGTGATGAGCCTGAAGACGAGGGTCTTATAGGCTTGGATGCGACGTTCTGATGGGCTTCAAAGTGAGAGTATATAAGCTTGAAGGTTATAGTCTGTTGGGTTTGAAGGCAAGGGGATGATTGACTTGAAGGTGAGTGTCTGTTGGGCCCGTAGGCGCGAGTCTTATAAGCTTGGATGCGAGGGTCTGATGGGATTGAACGTGAGGGTGTGATGAGCTTGAGGGTTAGGGTCTGTTGGGCTTGAAGGCGAGGGACTGATTGGTTCGAAGGCAAGGGTCTGATGTGCTGGAAGGCGAGGGTCTGTTGTGCTCGAAGGTAAGGTTCTGATGTGCTTCAAGGCGAGGGTCTGATGTGCTTGAAGGCGAACGTGTGATGACCCTGAAGGGTAGTGTCTTGTGGATTTAAAGGCAAGGGACTGATGGGCTTAAAGAAGGTCTGGTCGGCTTTAAAACGAGTGTCTGATGAGCCTGAAGGGAAGGGTCTTGTGAGCTTGGATGTAAGGGTCTGATGGGCTTGAAGGTAAGGGTAAGAGGTAAGGGTAAAGGCTTGAAGGTAAGAGCTTGAATGCAAGTGTGTGTTGGGTTTGAAGGCAAGTGTCTGATGGACATGAAGGCGATGGTCTGCTATGCCTGAAGGCGAAGTTCTGATGAGCTGGAAAACAAGGATGTGATGAGCTTGAACATGAAGGTTTGCTGGGTTTGAAAGGTGAAGGTCTGTTGGGCTTGAAAGGGAGGGTTTAATGGGCTTGAAGGCGAGTGTCTGATGGACGTGAATACGAGGGTATGATGGGGTGGAGGGCGAGGGTCTAATGGGCTTGAAGGCGAGTGTCTGATGGGCTTGAAGGTGAGGGTGTGATGAGCTTGAATGCAAGGGTTTGTTGGGGTTGAAGGCAAGTTTCTGATGGACGTGAAGGTGAGAGTCTGTTGTTCTTGAACTCGTAGATCTTGTGGACTTAAGGTGAAGGTACGATGATTCTGAAGGGGATAGTCTGATGTGCTTGAAGGCGCAGGGTCTGATAAGCTTGAATGCGAATGTATGATGAACTTGAAGGCTAGGATCTGTTGGGCTTAAAGGCAAGAGACTGATGGGCTTCAAGGAGAGGGTCTGTTGGGCCTCAAATTGAGGGTCTCTTGGGCTTGAAGGCGAGGGTGTGATGAGCATGAAGGCGAGTTTCTTATGAGCTTGGATGCAACTGTCTGATGGACTTCAAAGTGAGGGTGTAGAAGCTTGAAGGCTAAAGTCCGTTGGGTTTGAAGGCAAGGGACTGATGTACTTTAAGGCGAGGGTCTTTTGAGCTAGGATCCGAGAGTCTGATGGGCTCGAATTTGATGGTGTGATGAGTTTGAAGGCAAGGGTCTATTGGACTTGAGGGCGAGGGAGTGATGGGCTTGAAGGCGAGGGTCTTATATGCTGGAAGGCGAGGGTCTGATGTCCTTGAAGGCGAGGGTCTGATGTGCTTGAAGACGAATGTGTGATGAACTTGAAGGGTAGTGTCTTTTGGGTTTGAATGGAAGCGACTGATGGACTTGAAGAAGAAGGTCTCTTCGGCTTTAAAACGACGCCCTGATGAGCCTGAAGGCGAGGGTCTTATGGCCTTGTATGGAAGGGATTGATGGGCTTTTAGGTAAGGGTGTGATGAGCTTGAATGCAAGAGTCTGTTGGGGTTGAAGGCAAGGGACTGATGAATTTGAAGGCGAGGGTCTGTTTTGCTTGAAGCCGAGTGTCTGATTGGTTGGAAGGCGAATGTAAAATGGACGTGAATACGAGGCTCTGATCGGCTTGAAGGCGATGGTCTGCTGAGATTGAAGGCGAAGGTCTAATGGGCTAGAAAGCGAGGATGTGATGGGGCTGAACGCGAGAGTCTGTTGGGCTTAAAGGCTAGGGTCTGTTAGGCTTGAAAGCGAGGGTGTAATGTTATTGAAGGCGAATGTCTGATGGACGTGAATACGAGGGTATGATGGGCTGGAAGGCGAGGATCTAATGGGCTTGATGGCGATTGTCTAATGGGCTTGAAGGTGAGATTGTGATGAGCTTGAATGCAAGGGTCTGTTGGGGTTGAAGGTAAGTTTCTGATGGACGTGAAGGCGAGGGTCTGCTGTTCTTGAAGTGGCTTGAAGGCGATGGTCTGCTGAGCCTGAAGGCGAAGGTCTGATGGGCTTGAAAGCGAGGATGTGATGAGCTTGAACGTGTGGGTCTGTTGGACTTGAAGGCGAGGGTCTGTAGGGCTTGAATGGGAGGGTCTAATGGGGTTGAATCCGAGTGTCTTATGGACGTGAATGCTAGGGTATAATGGGATGGAGGGTGAGGATCTAATTGGATTGAAGGCACTCGCCTTGAAGATGAGGGTGTGATGAGCTTGAATGCAAGGGACTGCTGTGGTTGAAGGCAAGTTTCTGATGGAAGTGAAGGCGAGGGTCTACTATTCTTGAACTAGTGGATCTTATGGACTTGAAGGTGAAGGTACGATGAGCCTGAAGGCGAGTGTCTGTTGTGCATGAAAGCGAGTGTCTGATGGGTGTGAAGGCGAGTGTCCAATGAGCGTGAATGCGAGCGTCTGATGGGCTTGATGGCGATGGTCTGCTGAGACTGAAGGCGAAAGTTAATGGGCTAGAAAACGAGGATGTGATGAGATTGAACGTGAGGGTCTATTGGGCTTGAATGCGAGGGTTTGTTGGGCTTCAAAGCGAGGTTCTCACGGACTTGAAGGCGAGTGTCTATTTGATGTGAATGCGAGGGTATTATGGGCTGGAAGGCGAGGGTCTAATGGACTTGAAGGCGAGTGTCTGATGGGCTTTAGGGTGAGGGTGTGATGAGCTTGAATGCAAGGGTCTGTTGGGGTTGAAGGCAAGTTTCTGATAGACGTGAAGGCGAGGGTCTGTTATTCTTAAACTCATGGACCTTATGGACTTCAAGGTGAGGGTTTAGATGAGCCTGAAGACGAGGGTCTTATGTGCTTGAAGGCGAGAGTCTGATAGGCTTGAATGCAAATGTGTGATGAACTTGAAGGCCAGTGCCTGTTGGGCTTGAAGGCAAGAGAGTGATAGGGCTTGAAGGAGAAGGTCTGTTGGACTTGAAAGTGAGGGTCTGATGGGTTTCAATGCAAGGGTTTGATAAGTTTGAAAGCGAAGGTGTGATGAGCCTTAAGGCGAGGGTCTGATGGGCTCGGATGCGACGGTATGATGGGCTTGAAAGTGAGGGTGTATAAGCTTAAAGGCTATAGTCTGTTGGACGTGAAGGCAAGGGACTGATGGGCTTGAATTCGAGGGTCTGTTGAGAAGGAAGGCGATGTTCTTATGAGCCTTGATGCGAGCGTCTGATGGTCTTGAATGTGAGGGTGTGATGAGCTTGAAGGCTAGGATCTATTGGGCTTTAAGGTGAAGGGTGATTGGCTTGAACGCGAGTCTTATTTGCTTCAAGGCGAGGGTCTGATGTGCTTTAAGACGAATGTTTGCTGAACTTGAATGGTAGTGTCTTTTAGTTTTGAAGGCAAGGGACTTATGAGCTTGAAGAAGGTCTGTTCGGCTTGAACGTGTGGGTCTGTTGGGCTTAAAAGGCGAGGGTCTGTTGGGCTTGAAAGCGAGGGTCTAATGGTTTCAAGGCGAGTGTCTGATGGAAGTGAATGAGAGGGTGTGATGGGCTGGAAGGCGAGGGTGTAATGGGCTTGAAGGCGAGTGTCTGTGGACGTGAATGCGAGGGTATGATGGGCTGGAAGGCGAGGGTCTAATGGGCTTGAAGGCGAGTGTCTGATGGCTTGAAGGTGAGGGTTTGATGACCTTGAATGCTAGAGTCTTGTGGGGTTGAAGTCAAGTATCTGATGGACGTAAACTCGTGGGTCTTATGGACTTGAAGGTGAGGGTTTCGATGATCCAGAAGGCGACGGTCTGATGTGCTTGAAGGCGAGGGTCTGATAGGCTTGAATGCGAATGTGTGATGATCTTGAAGGCTATTGTCTGTTGGGATTGAGGGCAAGAGAGTGATCGGCTTGAAGGAGAGTGTCTGTTGGGCTTCAAAGTGAGGGTCTGAATGGTTTCAATGCGAGTGTCTCATGACGTGAATACGAGGGGCTTGAAGGCGAGGGTGTTATGAGCCTGAAGGCGAGGGTCTTACGGGCTTGGATGCGACGGTATGATGGTCTTCAAAGTGAGGTTATATAAGCTTGAAGGCTAAAGTTTGTTGTTTTTGAAGGCAAAAAACTGATTGACGTAAAGGCGAGGTTCTGTTGGGCTTGAGGGCGAGGGTCTTATGAGCTTTGGATGCGAGTGTCAGATGGGCTTGAAGGTGAGGGTGTGATCAGTTTAAAGGCTAGGGTCTATTGGGCTTGAAGGCGAGGGACTGAAGGGCTTGAAGGGGAGGGTCTGATGCGCTGGAAGGCGAGGGTCTGATGTGCTTGAAGGAGAGGGTCTGATGTGCTTGAGGACGAATGTTTGATGAACTTGAAGGTTAGTGTCTTTTGGATTTGAAGGCAAGGGACTGATGGGCTTCAAGGCGTTGGTCTGCTGACATTGAAGGCGAAGGGTCTAATGGGCTAGAAAGCAAGGATGTGATGAGGTTGAACGGGAGGGTCTGTCGGGCTTCAAGGCGAAGGTCTGTTGGGCTTGAAAGCGAGGGTCTAATGGACTTTAATGCGAGGGTATGATGGGCTGGAAGGCGAGGGTGTAATGGGCTTGAAGGCGAGTGTCTGATGGGCTTCAAGGTGAGGGTGTGATGAACTATAATGCAAGGGTATGTTGGGGTTGAAGGCAAGTTTTTGATGGACGTGAAGGCGAGGGTCTGTTGTTCTTGAACTCATGGATCTTATTGACTTGAAGGTGAGTGTTTCGATGAGCCTGAAGGCGAAGGTCTGATGTGCTTGAGGCCGAGAGTCTGATAGGCTTAAATGCGAATGTATGATGAACTTGAAGGCTAGTGTCTGTTGGGCTTAAAGGCAAGAGAGTGATGGGCTTGAAGGAGAAGGTCTGTTGGGCTTGAAAGTGAGGGTCTGATGGGTTTCAATGCGAGAGTCTGATGACGTGAATGCGAGGGTCTGATAAGTTTGAAAGCGAAGGTGTGATGAGCCTCAAGGCGAGGTTCTTATGGGCTCGGATGCGGCTGTCTGATGGGCTTCAAAGTGAGGGTGTATAAGCTTGAAGGCTATAGTCTGTTGGGCTTCAAGGCAAGAGACTGATGGACTTGAAGGCGAGGGTCTGTTGAGAAGGAAGGAGAGGTTCTTATGAGCCTTGATGCGATCGTCTGATGGTCTTGAAGGTGAGGGTGTGATAAGCTTGAAGGCTAGGATCTATTGGTCTTTAAGGCGAGGGGATGATTGGCTTGAAGGCGAGGGTGTGATGTGCTTGAAGGCGAGGGTCTGATGTGCTTTAAGACGAATTTTTGATGAGCTTGAAGGGTAGTGTCTTCTGTTTTGAAGGCAAGGGACTGATGGGCTTGAAGAAGAAGGTCTGTTCGGCTTGAACGTGTGGGTCTGTTGGGCTTGGAAGGCGAGGGTCTGTTGGGCTTGAAAGCGAAGGTCTAATGGGCTTGAAGGCGAGTGTCTGATGGAAGTGAATGAGACGGTGTGATGGGCTGGAAGGCAAGGGTCTAATGGGCTTGAAGGCGAGTGTCTGATGGACGTGAATGCGAGGGTATGATGGGCTGGAAGGCGAGGGTCTAATGGGCTTGAAGGCGAGTGTCTGATGGACTTGAAGGTGAGGGTGTGATGACCTTGAGTGCAAGGGTCTGTTGGGGTTGAAGTCAAGTATTTGATGGACGTAAACTCATGGATCTTATGGACTTGAAGGTGAGGGTTTCGATGAGCCTGAAGGCGAGGGGCTGATGTGCTTGAAGGCGAGGGTCTGATAGGCTTGAATGCTAATGTCTGTTGATCTTGAATGCTAGTGTCTGTTGGGCTTGAAGGCAAGAGAGTGATGAGCTTGAAGGAGAGTGTCTGTTGGGCTTCAAAGTGAGGGTCTGAATGATTTCAATGTGAGTGTCTGATGACGTGAATACGATGATCCGATGGGTTTGAAGGAGATGGTCTGATGAGCCTGAAGGCGAGGGGCTTATGGGTTTGGATGCGACGGTCTGATGGGCTTCAAAGTGAGGGTGTATAAGCTTGAAGGCCATAGTTTGTTGGGTATGAAGGCAAGGGATTGATGGACTCGAAGGCGAGGGTGTGTTGAGGAGGAAGTCGAGGGTCTTATGAGCTTGGACCCGAGGGTCTGATATGCTTGAAGGTGAGGGTGTGATGGGCTTGAAGGTTAGGGTCTATTGGGCTTTAGGCGAGTGTTTGATGAACTTTAAACTTGCCCTCAAACTTGGGTTTGGAGGCAAGGGACGGATGAGTTTGAAGAAGGTCTGTACGGCTTTATAACGAGGGTCTGATGAGCCTGGAGTCGAGGGTCTTATGGGCTTGGATGCAAGGGTCTGATGGGCTTGAAGGTAAGGGTGTGAGGATCTTGAATGCAAGGGTCTGTTGGGGTTGAAGGCAAGGGACTGATGGCCTAGAAGGCGAGGGTCTGTTTTACATAACAGCGAGCGTTTGATGGGTTTGAAGGCCAGTGTCCAATGGATGTGAATGCGAGGGTCTCATGGGCTTGAAGGCGAAGGTCTGATGGGGTTGAAAGCGAGGGTCTAATGGGGTTGAAGGCGAGTGTCTGATGGACGTGAATGCTAGGGTATGATGGGCTGTAAGGCGAGCATCTAATGGGTTTGAAGGCGAGTGTCTGATGGACTTGAAGATGAGCGTGTGATGAGCTTGAATGTAAGGGACTCTTGGGGTTAAAGTCAAGTTTCTGATGGACGTGAAGGCGAGGTTGTGCTGTTCTTGAACTGGTGGATCTTATTGATTTGAAGGTGAAGGTGCGATGAGCCTGAAGGCGAGGGTCTAATGTGCTTGAAGGTGAGGCTCTGATAAGCTTCAATGCGAATGTGTGATGAACTTGAAAGCTTGTGTCTGTTGGGGTTGAAGGCAAGACATTGATAGGCTTGAAGGAGAGGGTCTGTTGGTCTTTAAAGTGAGTGTCTGATGGGTTTAAAGACAAGTGTCTCATGACGTGAATGCGAGGGTCTGATGGGCTTGAAGGCGAGGGTCTTACGGGCTTGGATGCGACTGTCTGATGGGCTTGAAAGTGACGGTGTATAAGCTTGAAGGCTAAGGTCTGTTGGGTTTGAAGGCAAGGGACTGATTGACGTAAAGGCGGGGGTCTGTTGGGCCTGAAGGCGAGGGTCTTATGAGCTTTAGATGTGAGGGTTTGATGGGCTTGAAGATGAAGGTGTGATGAGTTTAAAGTCTAGGGTCTAATGGGCTTGAAGGCGAGGGACTGATGGGCGTGAATGGGAGGGTCTGATGCGCTGGAAAGCGAGGGTCTGATGTGCTTGAAGGAGAGAGTCTGATGTAATTGAAGGCGAATGTTTGATGAACTTGAAGGGTAATGTCCTTTGGATTTGAAGGGAAGGGACTGATGGGCTTGAAGAAGAAGGTCTGTTCGGCCTTAAAGCGAGTGTCTGATGAGCCCGAAGGCGAGGGTCTTATGAGCTTGGATGCAATGGTCTGATGGGCTTGAAGGTAAGGGTGTGATGAGCTTGAATGGAAGGGTCTGTTGGGGTTGAAGGGAAGGGTCTGATGGACTTGATGGCGAGGGTTTGTTTTCCATGAAAGCAAGCGTCTGATGTGTTTGAAGACGAGCGTCCAATGGACATGTACGGGAGGATCTGATGGGCTTGAAGGCGATGGTCTTCTGAGCCTGAGGGTGAAGATCTAATGGGCTAGAAAGCGAGGATGTGATGAGCTTGAACGTGAGGGTATGTTTTGCTTGAAGGCGAGGGTCTGTTGGGCTTGAAAGCGAGGGGTCTAACGGGCTTGAACGCGAGTGTCTGATGGACGTGAATGAGAGGGTATGATGGGCTGGAAGGCGAGGGTCTAATGGGCTTGAAGGCAAGTGTCTGATGGGCTTGAAGGTAAGGGTGTGATGAGCTTGAATGCACGGGTCTGTTGGGGTCGAAGGCAAGGGATTGATGGCCTCGAAGGCGAGGGTCTGTTTTGCATAAAAGTGAGTGTTTGATGGGTTTGAAGGCAAGTGTCCAATGGATGTGAATGCGATGGTCTCATGTGCTTGAAGGCGATTGTCTGGTGAGCCTGAAGGCGAAGGTCTGATGGGGTTGAAAGCGAGGGTCTAATGGGGTTGAAGGCGAGTGTCTGATGGAGGTGAACACTAGGGTATGATGGGCTGGAAGGCGAGCATCCAATGGATTTGAAGGCGAGTGTTTGATGGTCTTGAAGATGAGGGAGTGATGAGCTTGAAGGCAATGGACGCTTGGGGTTGAAGGCAAGTTTCTGATGGACGTGAAGGTGAGGGTCTGCTGTCCTTGAACTCGTGGATCTTACTGATTTGAAGGTGAGGGTGCGATGAGCCTGAAGGCGAGGGTCTGATGTGCTTGAAGGTGAGGCTCTGATAGGCTTGAATGCGAATGTGTGATGAACTTGAAGGCTAGTGTCTGTTGGGCTTGAAGGCAAGAGAGAGATATGGGCTTGAAGGAAAGGGTGTGTTGAGCTTCAAAGTGAGGGTCTGATGGGGTTCAAGGTGAGTGTCTGATGACGTGAATGCGAGGATGTGATGGGTTTGAAGGCGAGGGTGTGATGAGCCTGAAAGCGAGTGTCTTTTGGGCTTGGATGTGACGGTTTGATGAGCTTCAAAGTGAGGATTTATAACTTCAAGGCTATAGTCTGTTGGGTTTGAAGGCAAATGCTGATAGACTTGAAGGTAAGGGTCTGTTAAGCAGGAAGGCGAGAGTCTTATGAGCTTGGATGCAAGTGTCTGAGGGGCTTGAAGGTGAGGGTGTGATGAGCTTGAAGGCTATGGTCTATTGGGCTTTAAGGCGACGGGCTGATTCGTTTGAAGGCGAGGGTCTGATGTGCTTGAAGGCGAGGGTCTGATGTGTTTGAATGCGAAAGTTTGATGAACCTGAGGGGTATTGTCTTTTGGGTTTGAAGGCAAGGGACTGACCTGCTTGAAGAGGAGGTCTATTCTACTTTAAAAAGAGGGTCTGATGAGCCTGAAGGCGAGGGTCTTTTGGGCTTGGATGCAAGGGTCTGATTGGCTTGAAGGTAAGGGTTTGGTGAGCTTGAATGGAAGGTTCTGTTGGGGTTGAAGGCAAGGAACTGATGGCCTTGAAGGCGAGGGTCTGTTTTGCATAAAAGTGAGTGGCTGATGGCTTTGAAGGCAAATGTTCAATGGACGTGAATGCGAGGGTCTCATGGGCTTGAAGGCGATGGTCTGCTGAGCTTGAAGGCGAAGTTCTGATGGGCTTGAAATTGAGGATATGATGAGCTTGAACGTGTGGGTCTATTGGGCTTCAAGGCGAGGGTCTCTAAGGCTTGAAAGCAAGTGTCTAATGGGGTTGAAGGCGAGTGTCTTATGGACGTGAATGCTAGGGTATGATGAGCTGGATGGTAAGGATCTAATTGGCCTGAAGGCGAGTATCTGATAGGATTGAAGATGAGGGTGTGATGAGCTTGAATGCAAGGGACTCTAGGGGTTGAAGGCAAGTTTCTGATGGACGTGGAGGCGAGGGGCTGCTGTTCTTGAACTAGTGGATCTTATGGACTTGAAGGTGAAGGTGCCATGAGCCTGAAGGCGAGGGTCTTATGTGCTTGAAGGTGAGGCTTTGATGGGCTTGAATGCGAATGTGTGATGAAATTGAAGACTTGTATCTGTTGGGCTTGACGGCAAGAGAGTGATGTGCATGAAGGAGAGGGTCTGTTGTGCTTTAAAGTGACGGTCTGATGCGTTTAAAGGCAAATATCTGATGAGGTGAATACGAGGGTCTCATGGGCTTCAAAGTGAGGGTGTATAAGCTTGAAGGTTAAGTTTGTTGGGTTTGAAGGCAAGGGACTCATTGACGTAAAGGCGAGGGTCGTTGGGCGTGAAGGCGAGGGTCTTATGAACTTGGATGCGAGGGTCTGATGGGCTTGAAGGTGAGGGTACGATGGGTTTAAAGGCTAGAGTCTATCGGGCTTCAAGGCGAAGGACTGATGGGCTTGAAAGGGAGTGTCTGATGTGCTGGAAGGTGAGGGTCTGATATGCTTGAAGGCGAGGGTCTGATGTGCTTTAAGGCGAATGTGTGATGAACGTGAAGGGTAGTGTCTTTGGACTTGAAGGCAAGGGACTGATGGGCTTAAAGAAGAAGGTCTCTTAAGCTTTAAAACGAGTGTCTGATGAGTCTGAAGGCGAGGGTCTTATGAGCTTGATGCAAGGTCTGATGGGTTTAACGTAAGGATGTGATGAGCTTGAATAAAGGGTCTGTTGGGATTGAAGGGAAGGGACTGATGGACTTGAGGCGAGGTTCGTTTTGCATGAAGCAATGTCTGATTGTTTTGAGAGAGTGGTCCAAAGGACATGAATGCGAGGACATGATGGGCTTGAAGGCGATGGTCTTCTGAGCCTGAGGTGAAGACTAATGGCTAGAAAGCGAGGGATGTGATGAGCTTGAACGTGAGGGTATGTTTGCTTGAAGGCGAGGGTCTGTTGGGCTTGAAAGCGAGGGGTCTAACGGGCTTGAACGCGAGTGGTCTGATGGACGTGAATAGAGGGTATGATGGGCTGAAGGCGAGGGTTCTAATGGGCTTGAAGGCAAGTGTCTGATGGGCTTGAAGTAAGGGTGTGATGAGCTTGAATGCACGGGTCTGTTGGGGTCGAAGGCAAGGATTGATGGCCTCGAAGGGCGAGGGTCTGTTTTGCATAAAAGTGAGTGTTTGATGGGTTGGAAGGCAAGTGTCCAATGGATGTGAATGCGATGGTCTCATGTGCTTGAAGGCGGATTGTCTGGTGAGCCTGAAGGCGAAGGTCTGATGGGGTTGAAAGCGAGGGTCTAATGGGGTTGAAGGCGAGTGTCTGATGGAGGTGAACACTAGGGTATGATGGGCTGGAAGGCGAGCATCCAATGGATTTGAAGGCGAGTGTTTGATGGTCTTGAAGATGAGGGAGTGATGAGCTTGAAGGCAATGGACGCTTGGGGTTGAAGGCAAGTTTCTGATGGACGTGAAGGTGAGGGTCTGCTGTCCTTGAACTCGTGGATCTTACTGATTTGAAGGTGAGGGTGCGATGAGCCTGAAGGCGAGGGTCTGATGTGCTTGAAGGGTGAGGCTCTGATAGGCTTGAATGCGAATGTGTGATGAACTTGAAGGCTAGTGTCTGTTGGGCTTGAAGGCAAGAGAGAGATATGGGCTTGAAGGAAAGGGTGTGTTGAGCTTCAAAGTGAGGGTCTGATGGGGTTCAAGGTGAGTGTCTGATGACGTGAATGCGAGGATGTGATGGGTTTGAAGGCGAGGGTGTGATGAGCCTGAAAGCGAGTGTCTTTTGGGCTTGGATGTGACGGTTTGATGAGCTTCAAAGTGAGGATTTATAACTTCAAGGCTATAGTCTGTTGGGTTTGAAGGCAAATGCTGATAGACTTGAAGGTAAGGGTCTGTTAAGCAGGAAGGCGAGAGTCTTATGAGCTTGGATGCAAGTGTCTGAGGGGCTTGAAGGTGAGGGTGTGATGAGCTTGAAGGCTATGGTCTATTGGGCTTTAAGGCGACGGGCTGATTCGTTTGAAGGCGAGGGTCTGATGTGCTTGAAGGCGAGGGTCTGATGTGTTTGAATGCGAAAGTTTGATGAACCTGAGGGGTATTGTCTTTTGGGTTTGAAGGCAAGGGACTGACCTGCTTGAAGAGGAGGTCTATTCTACTTTAAAAAGAGGGTCTGATGAGCCTGAAGGCGAGGGTCTTTTGGGCTTGGATGCAAGGGTCTGATTGGCTTGAAGGTAAGGGTTTGGTGAGCTTGAATGGAAGGTTCTGTTGGGGTTGAAGGCAAGGAACTGATGGCCTTGAAGGCGAGGGTCTGTTTTGCATAAAAGTGAGTGGCTGATGGCTTTGAAGGCAAATGTTCAATGGACGTGAATGCGAGGGTCTCATGGGCTTGAAGGCGATGGTCTGCTGAGCTTGAAGGTGAAGTTCTGATGGGCTTGAAATTTTGGATATGATGAGCTTGAACGTGTGGGTCTATTGGGCTTCAAGGCGAGGGTCTCTAAGGCTTGAAAGCAAGTGTCTAATGGGGTTGAAGGCGAGTGTCTTATGGACGTGAATGCTAGGGTATGATGAGCTGGATGGTAAGGATCTAATTGGCCTGAAGGCGAGTATCTGATAGGATTGAAGATGAGGGTGTGATGAGCTTGAATGCAAGGGACTCTAGGGGTTGAAGGCAAGTTTCTGATGGACGTGGAGGCGAGGGTCTGCTGTTCTTGAACTAGTGGATCGTATGGACTTGAAGGTGAAGGTGCCATGAGCCTGAAGGCGAGGGTCTTATGTGCTTGAAGGTGAGGCTTTGATGGGCTTGAATGCGAATGTGTGATGAAATTGAAGACTTGTATCTGTTGGGCTTGACGGCAAGAGAGTGATGTGCATGAAGGAGAGGGTCTGTTGTGCTTTAAAGTGACGGTCTGATGCGTTTAAAGGCAAATATCTGATGAGGTGAATACGAGCGTCTCATGGGCTTCAAAGTGAGGGTGTATAAGCTTGAAGGTTAAGTTTGTTGGGTTTGAAGGCAAGGGACTCATTGACGTAAAGGCGAGGGTCTGTTGGGCGTGAAGGCGAGGGTCTTATGAACTTGGATGCGAGGGTCTGATGGGCTTGAAGGTGAGGGTACGATGGGTTTAAAGGCTAGAGTCTATCGGGCTTCAAGGCGAAGGACTGATGGGCTTGAAAGGGAGTGTCTGATGTGCTGGAAGGTGAGGGTCTGATATGCTTGAAGGCGAGGGTCTGATGTGCTTTAAGGCGAATGTGTGATGAACGTGAAGGGTAGTGTCTTTTGGACTTGAAGGCAAGGGACTGATGGGCTTAAAGAAGAAGGTCTCTTAAGCTTTAAAACGAGTGTCTGATGAGTCTGAAGGCGAGGGTCTTATGAGCTTTGATGCAACCGTCTGATGGGGTTTAACGTAAGGATGTGATGAGCTTGAATACAAGGGTCTGTTGGGATTGAAGGCAAGGGACTGATGGACTTGAAGGCGAATGTCTGTTTTGCATGAACGCGAATGTCTGATTGGTTTTTAGGAGAGTGTCCAAAGGATATGAATGCGAGGGCATGATGGGCTTGAAGGCGATGGTTTGCTTAGCCTTAAGGCGAAGGTCTAACGTGCTAGAAAGCGAGGATGTGATGAGCTTGAACGTGAGGGTCTGTTGGGCTTGAAGGCGAGGGTTTGTTGGTTTTGAAAGCGATTGTCTAATGTGCTCGAAGGAGAGTGTTTGATAGACGTGAATGCTAGGGTATGATGGGCTGGAAGATGAGGGTCTAATGGGCTTGAAGGCGAGTGTCTGATGGGCATGAAGTGATTGTGTGATGCGCTTGAATGGAAGGATCTGTAGGGGTTGAAGGCTGGTTGATGGACGTGAAGGCGAGGGTCTGTTGCTCTTGAACTCGTAGATCTTATAGACTTGAAGATGAGGGTAGGATGAGGCTGAAGGCGAGGGTATGATGTGCTTGAAGACGAGGGTCTGATGTGCTTGAAGGCGAATGTTTGATGAACTTGAAGGGTAGTGTCCTTTGGATTTGAAGGGAAGGGACTGATGGGCCTGAAGAAAAAGGTCTGTTCGGCTTTAAAACGAGTGTCTGATGAGCCTGAAGGCGAGGGTTTTATGAGTTTGGATGCAAGGGTCTGGTGGGCTTGAAAGTAAGGGTGTGATGAGCTTGAATGCAAGGGTCTGTTGGGGTTGAAGGCAAGGGACTGATGGACTTGAAGGTGAGGGTCTGTTTTCCATGAAAGCGAGTGTCTGATATGTTTGAAAGCTAGTGACCAATGGACATGTACGTGAGGGTCTGATGGGCTTGAAAGCGATGGTCTGCTGAGCGTGAAGGTGAAGGTCTAATGGGCTAGAAAGCGAGGATGTGATGAGCTTGAACGTGAGGGTATGTTTTGCTTGAAGGCGAGGGTCTGTTGGGCTTGAAAGTGAGGGGCTAACAGGCTTGAACGCGAGTATTTTATGGACGTGAATGAGAGGGTATGATGGGCTGGAAGGGGAGGGTCTAAGGGTCTTGAAGGCGAATGTCTGATGGGCTTGAAGGTGAGGGTGTGATGAGCTTGAATGCAAGGGTCTGTTGGGGTTGAACGCAAGTTTCTGATGGATGTGAACGCGAGGGCATATTGTTCTTGATCTCGTGGATCTTATGGACTTGAAGGTTAGGGTTTCGATGAGCCTGAAGGCGAGGGTCTGATGTGCTTAAATGCGATGGTCTAATAGGCTTTAATGCGAATGTGTGATGAACTTGAAGGCTAGTGTCTGTTGGTCTTGAAGGCAAGAGAGTGATGGGCTTGAAGGAGAGGGTCTGTTGAGCTTCAAAGTGAGGGTCTGATGGGTTTGAAGGCGAGTGTCTGATGACGTGAATACGAGGGTCTGATGGGTTTGAAGGCGAGGGTGTGATGAGCCTGAAGGCGAGGGTCTTATGGGCGTGGATGTGACGATCTGATGGGCTTCAAAGTGAGGGTGTATAACTTCAAGGCTATAGTCTGTTGGGTTTGAAGGCAAGGGACTGATAGACTTGAAGGTGAGGGTCTGTTGAGCAGGAAGGCGTGGGTCTTATGAGCTTGGATGCAAAGGTCTGATGGGCTTGAAGGTGAGGGTGTGATGAGCTTGAAGGCTATGGTCTATTGGACTTTAAGGCGACGGGCTGATTGGCTTGAAGGCGAGGGTCTGATGTGCTTGAAGGCGAGGGTCTTATGTGTTTGAATGCGAATGTTTGATGAACCTGAAGTTTAGCATCTTTTGGGTTTGAAGGGAAGGGACTGATGAGCTTGAAGAAGAAGATCTATTCGGCTTTAAAAAGAGGTTCTGATGAGCCTTAAGGCGAGGTTCTTTTGGGCTTGGATGCAAGGGTCTGATGGGCTTGAAGGTGAGAGTGTGATGAGTTTGAGGGGTATGGTCTATTTGGCTTTAAGGCGACGGGCTGACTGGCTTGAAGGCGAAGGTCTGATATGCTTGAAGGCGAGGCTCTGATGTGTTTGAATGCGAATGTTTGATGAACCTGATGGGTAGTGTCTTTTGGGTTTGAAGGCAAGGGACTGATGGGCTTGAAGAAGGTCTATTCGGCTTTAAAAAGAGGGTCTGATGAGCCTGAAGGCAAGGGTCTTTTGGGTTTGGATGCAAGGGTCTGATGGGCTTGAAGGTAAGGATTTAATTAGCTTGAATGCAAGGGTCTGTTGGGGTTGAAGGCAAGGGACTGACGGCCTTGAAGGCGAGGATCTGTTTTGCATTAAAGCGAGTGTCTGATGGCAATGAAGGCAAGTGTCCAATGAACGTGAATGCGAGGGTCTCATGGGTTTGAATGCGATGGTCTGCTGAGCCTGAAGGCGAAGGTCTGATGGGCTTGAAAGCGAGGATATGATGAGCCTGAACGTGTGGGTGTGCTGGGCTTGAAGGAGAGGGTCTGTAGGGCTTGAATGGGAGGGTCTAATGGGGTTGAAGGCGAGTGTCTGATGGGCTTGAAGATGAGGGTGTGATGAGCTTGAATGTAAGAGACTGTTGAGGTTGAAGGCAAGTTTCTGATGGACGTGAAGGCGAGGGTCTGCTGTTCTTGAACTAGTGGATCTTATGGACGTGAAGGTGAAGTTGCGATGAGCCTGAAAGCGAGGGTCTGATGAGATTGAAGATGAGGCTTTGATAGGCTTGAATGCGAATGTGTGATGAACTTGAAGACTAGTGTCTGTTGGGCCTGATGGCAAGAGAGTGATGGGCGTGAAGGAGAGGGTCTGTTGGGCTTTAACGTGACGGTCTGATGGGTTTAAAAGCAAGTATCTGATGAGGTGAATACGAGGGTCTTATGGGCTTGAAGGCGAGGATGTGATGAGCCTGAAGGCGAGGGTGTGATGAGCTTGAAGGCGAAGGTCTAACGTGTCTTACGGGCTTGGATGCGACGGTCTGATGGGTTTCAAAGTGAGAAAGTAGAAGCTTCAAGGTTAAAGTTTGATGGAATTGAAGGCAAGGGACTCATTGACGTAAAGGCGAGGGTCTGTGGGGCCTGAAGGCGAGGTCTAACGTGTCTTACGGGCTTGGATGCGACGGTCTGATGGGTTTCAAAGTGGGAAAGTAGAAGCTTCAAGGTTAAAGTTTGTTGGAATTGAAGGCAAGGGACTCATTGACGTAAAGGCGAGGGTCTGTGGGGCCTGAAGGCGAGGGTCTTATGTGCTTGGATGCGAGGGTCTGATGATTTTGAAGGTGAGGGTGCGATGAATTTAAAGGCTAGGGTCTATTGGGCTTGAAGGCGAGGGACTGATGGGATTGAAGGGGATTGTCTTATGTGCTGGAATGTGAGGGTCTGATATGCTTGAAGGCTAGGGTCTGATGTGCTTTAAGGCGAATGTGTGATCAACGTAAAGGGTAGTGTCTTTTGGACTTGAAGGCAAGGGACTGATGGCCTTGAAGAGGGTCTGTTCAGTTTTAAAACGAGTGTGTGATGAGTCTGAAGGCGATGGTCTTATGAGCTTGGATGCAACGGTCTCATGGACTTGAAGGTAAGGGTGTGATGAGCTTGAATGCAAGGATCTCTTGGTTTTGAAGGCAAGGGACTGATGGACTTGTAAACGATTGTCTGTTTTGCATGAACGCGGATGTCTGATGGGTTTTTAGGAGAGTGTCCAAAGGACATGAATGCGATTTCATGATGGGCTTGAAGGCGATGGTTTGCTGAGCCTGAAGGCGAAGGTCTAACGGGCTAGAAAGCGAGGACGTGATTAGCTTGAACGTAAGGGTCTGTTGGGCTTGAAGGCGAGGGTCTGTTGGTCTTGAAAGCGAGGGTTTAATGGCTTGAAGGCGAGTGTCTGAGAGACGTGAATGCTAGGGTATGATGGGCTGGAAGACGAGGGTCTAGTGGGCTTGAAGGCGAATTTCTGATGTGCATGAAGGTGAGGGTGAGATGAGCTTGAATGCAAGGGTCTGTTGGGGTTGAAGGCAAGTTTCTGATGGACGTGAAGGCGAGGGTCTGTTCTCATTGATGGGTTTCAAAGTGAGGGTGTATAAGCTTGAAGTCTATAGTCTGTTGGGTTTGAAGGCAAGGGACTGCTGGACTTGAAGGGGAGGGTTAGTTGAGCAGGATGTCGAGGGTCTTATGAGCTTGGATGCGAGGGTTTGATGGGCTTGAAGGTGAGGGTGTGAGGAGGTTGAATGCTTGGGTCTATTGGGCTTTTTGGTGAGGGGCTGATGGCCTCGAAGGAGAGGGTCTGTTTTGCATAAAAGCGAGTGTCTGATGCCTTTGAATGCAAGTGTCCAATGGATGTGAATTCGAGGGTCTCAGGGGCTTGAGGGCGATGTTCTGCTGATCCTGAAGGCGAGGATGTGATGAGCTTGAACGTGTGGGTCTGTTGGGCTTGAAGGCGAGAGTCTGTTGTGCCTGAAAGCGAGGGTCTGATGAGGTTGAAGGCGAGTGTCTGATGGACGTGAATACGAGGGTAAGATCGGCTGGAAGGAGATGATCTAATGGGATTGAACGCGAGAGTCTGATGGGCTTGAAGATGAGGGTGTGATGAACCTGAATGCAAGGGTCCCTTGGAGTTGAAGGCAAGTTTCTAATGGACGTGAAGGCGAGTGTCTGCTGTTCTTGAACTCATGGATCTTATGGACATGAAGGTGAGGGTTTCGAAGAGCTTCAAGGCGAGGGTCTGATGTGCTTGAAGGAGAGGGTCTGATAGGCTTAAATGCGAATGTGTGATGAACTTGAAGGCTAGTGTCTGTTGGGCTTGAAGGCAAGAGAGTGATGGGCTAGAAGGAGAGGGTTTGTTGGGCATCAATGTGAGGGTCTGATGGGTTTCAAGACGAGTGTCTGATGACGTGAATGCGAGGGTCTTATGGGCTTGGATGCGAGGGTGTGATGAGCCTGAAGGAGAGGGTCTTATGGGCTTGGATGCGAGGGTGTGATGGGCTTCAAAGTGAGGGTGTATAAGCATGAAGGCTATAGTCTGTTGGGTTTGAAAGCATGGAATTGATTGATTTGAAGGCGAGGGTCTTTTGAGCAGGAAGGCAAGGGTCTTATGTGCTTGGATGCGAAGGATCTGATGGGCTTGAAGGTGAGGGTGTGATGAGCTTGAAGGCTAGGGTTTATTCGGCTTTAAGGCGAGGGGCTGATTGGCTTGAAGGCGAGGGGCTGATGTGCTTGAAGGCGAATGATTGGTGAACATGAAGGGTAGTTTCTTTTGGATTTGAAGGCAAGGGACTGATGGGCTTGAGGAAGAAAGTCTGTTCGGCTTTAAAAAGAGGATCTGATGAGCCTGAAGGTGAGGGTCTTATGGGTTTGGTTGCAAGGGCCTGATGGGCTTGAAGGTAAGGGTGCGATGAGCGTGAATGCAAGGGTCTGTTGGGGTTGAAGGTAAGGGACTGATGGCCTTGAAGGCGAGGGTCTGGTTTGCATAGGAGCAAGAGTCTGATGGCTTTGAAGGTAAGTGTCCATTGGACGTAAATGCAAGGGTCTCATGGGCGTGAGGGCGATGTTCTGCTGAGCCTGAAGGCGAAGGTCTGATGGGCTTGAAAGCGAGGATGTGATGAGCTTCAACGTGTGGGTCTGTTGGGCTTGAAGGCGAGGGTCTCTAGGGCTTGAAAGCAAGGGTCTAATGGGGTTGAAGGCGAGTGTCTCATGGACGTGAATGCTAGGGTATGACGGGCTGGAAGGTGAGGATCTATTGTGCTTGAAGGCGAGTGTCTGATGGGCTTGAAGATGAGGGTGTGATGAGCTTGAATGAAGATGAGGGTGTGATGAGCTTGAATGCAAGCGACTGTTGGGGTTGAAGGCAATTTTCTGATGGACGTGAAGGCGAGGGTCTGCTGTTCTTGAACTAGTGGTTCTTATGGACTTGAAGGTGAAGGTGCGATGAGCCTGAAGGCGTGGGTCTAATATGTTTGAAGGTGAGGCTATGATAAATGAATGCGAATATGTGATAAACTTGAAGACTTGTGTCTGTTGGGCTTGAAGGCAAGAGAGTGATGGGTATGAAGGAGAGGGTCTGTTGGGCTTTAAAGTGAGGGTTTGATGGGTTTCAAGGCAAGTGTGTGATGAGGTGAATACGAGGGTCTGATGGGCTTGAAGGCGAGGGTGTGATGAGCCTGAAGGCGAGGGTCTTACGGGCTTGGATGCGACGGTCTGGTGGCTTCAAGGTGAGGGTGTATAAGCTTGATGGCTAAAGCTTACTGGGTTGGAAGGCAAGGGACTGATTGACATAAAGGCGAGGGTCTGTTGGGCCTGAAGGCGAGAGCCTTATGAGCTTTGGATGCGAGGATCTGATGGGCTTGAAGGTGAGGGTTTCGATGAGCCTGAAGGCGAGGGTTTGATGTGCTTGAAGGCGAGGGTTGGATAGGCTTGAATGCAAATGTGATGAACTTGAAGGCTAGTGTTTGTTGGGCTTTTAAGCAAGAGAGTGATGGGCTTGAAGGAGAGCGTATGTTGGGCTTCAAAGTGAGGGTATAATTTTTTTCAAGGCGAGTGTCTGATGACGTGAACGCGAGGGTCTGATGGGTTTGAAGGCGAAGGTGTGATGAGCCTGAAAGCGAGGGTCGTATAAGCTTGATGGCTTGGAAGCGATGGTCTGATGGGTTTCAAAGTGAGGGTGTATAAGCTTGAAGGCTATAGTCTGTTGGGTTTGAAGGCAAGGGACTGTTGGACTTTAAGGCGAGGGTGTGTTGAGCAGGAAGTCGAGGAACTTATGAGTCTTGGATGCGAGGGTCTGATGGTCTTTAAGGAAAGGGTGTGATGAGCTTGAAGGCTAGAGTCTATTTTGGCTTGAGGGCGAGGGGCTGATTGCTTGAAGGCGAGGGTCTGATGTGCTTGAAGGTGAGCGTCTGATGTGCTTCAAGGCGAATGTTTGATGATGTTCAAGGGTAGTGTCTTCTTGGCTGGAAGGGAAGGGCCTGATGGGCTTGAAAAAGAAGGTCTGTTCGGCTTTAAAAAGAGGGTCTGATGAGCCTGAAGGCGAGAGTCATATTGGCTTGCATGCAAGGGTCTGATTGGCTTGAAGGTAAGGGTGTGATGAGCATGAATGCAAAGGTATGTTGGGGTTGAAGGCAACGGTCTGATGGCCTTGAAGGCGAGAGTCTGTTTTGCATAAAAGCGAGTGTCTGATGCCTTTGAAGGGAAGTGTCCAATGGATGCGAATTCGAGGGTCTCATGGGCTTGAAGGCAATTGTCTGTTGAGCCTTAAGGTGAAGGTCTGATGGTCTTGAAAGCGAGGATGTGTTGGGCTTTAACTCGAAGGTCTGTTGGGATTGAAAGCGAGCGTCTAATGGGGTTAAAGGCGAGTGTCTGATGGACGTGAATCCGAGGGTATGATGGGCTGGAAGGAGATGATCTAATGGGATTAAACGCGAGAGTTTGATGGGCTTGAAGGTGAGGGTGTGATGAGCCTCAATGCAAGGGTCTGTTGGGGTTGAAGGCAAGTTTCTGATGGGCGTGAAGGCGAGTGTCTGTTGTTCTTGATCTCGTGGCTCTTATGGACTTGAAGGTGAGGGTTTCGATGAGCCTGAAGGCGAAGGTCTGATGTGCTTGACGACGATGGTCTGATAGGCTTGAATGCTAATGTGTGATGAACTTGAAGGCTAGTGTCTGTTGGGCTTGAAGGGAAGAAAGAGATGGGTTAGAAGGAGAGTGTCTGTTGGGCATCAAAATGAAGGTCTGATGGGTTTCAAGACGAGTGTCTGATGACTTGAATGCGAGGGTCTGATGGGTTTGAAGGCGAGGGTGTGATAAGCCTGAAGGCGAGGGTCTTATGGGCTTGGATGCGACGGTCTGATGGGCTTCAAAGTGAGGGTGTATAAGCTTATAAGCTATAGTCAGTTTGGTTTAAAGGCAAGGGACTGATTGAAATGAAGGCGAGGGTCTTTTGAGCAGGATGGCGAAGGTCTTATGAGCTTGGATGCGAAGGATGTGACGGGCTTAAAGGTGATGGTAAGATGAGCTTGAAGACTAGGGTCTATTGGGCTTTAAGACAAGGTGCTGATGGTCTTGAAGGCCAGGGTCTGATGTGCTTGAAGGCGAGGGTCTGATGTGCTTGAATGCGAATGTTTGATGAACTTGAAGGGTAGTGTCTTTTGGATTTGAGGGCAAGGGAATGATGGGCTTAAAGAAGAAGGTCTCTTCGGCTTTAAAAAGAGGGTCTGATGAGCCTGGAGGCGAGGGTCTTATGGGCGTGGATGCAAGGGCCTGATGGGCTGGAAGGTAAGGGTGTGATGAGCTTGAGTTCAAGGGTCTGTTGGGGTTGAAGGCAAGGGACTGATGGCCTTTAAGGCGGTGGTCTGTTTTGCATAAAAGCGAGTGTCTGATGGCTTTGAAGGCAGGTGTCCAATGGACGTGATTGGGAGGGTCTCATGGGCTTGAAGGCGATGATCTGCTGAGCCTGAAAGCGAAGGTCTGATGGGCTTGAAAGTGAGGATGTGATGAGCTTGAACATGTGGGTCTGTTGGTCTTAAAGGTGGGGGTCTGTAGGGCTTGAAAGCGAGGGTCTAATGGGGTTGAAGGCGAGTGTCTTATGGACGTGAATGCTAGGGTATGATGGGCTGGAGGGTGAGGATCTAATAGGGTTGAAGGCGATTGTCCGATGGGCTCGAAGATGGGGGTGTGATGAGCTTGAATGCAAGGGACTGTTGGGGTTGAAGGAAAGTTTTCCATGGACGTGGAGGCGAGGGTCTGCTATTCTTGAACTAGTGGATCTTATGGACTTTAAGGAGAAGGTGCGATGAGCCTGAATTCGAGGGTTTGATATGCTTGAAGGTGAGGATCTGATAGGCTTGAATGAGAATGTGTGATGAACTTGAAGACTTGTGTCTGTTGGGCTTGAAGGCAAGAGAGTGATGGGCTTGAAGGAGAGGGTCTGTTGGGCTTTAAAGTGAGGGTCTGATGGGTTTAAAGTCAAGTGTCTGATGAGGTGAATACGATGGTCTGATGCGCTTGAAGGCGAGGGTGTGATGAGCCTTAAGGCGAGGGTCTTACGGGCTTGGATGCGACGGTGCGATGGGCTTCAAAGTGAGGGTGTATGAGCTTGAAGGCTAAAGTTTGTTGAGTTTGAAGGCAAGGGACTGATTCACGTAAAGGAGAGGGTCTGTTAGGCCTGAAGGGGAGGATCTTATGAGCTTTAGATGCGAGGATCTGATGTGCTTGAAGGTGAGGGTGTGATGAGTTTAAAGGCTAGGGTCTATTGTTCTTGAAGGCAAGGGACTGATGGGCTTCAAGGAGTGGGTCTGATGTGCTGGAAAGTGAGGGTCTCATGTGCTTGAAGGCGAGGGTCTGATGTGCTTGAAGGCGAATATGTGATGAACTTGAAGGGTAGCGTCTTTCGGATTTGAAGGCAAGGGACTGATGGGCTTGAAGAAAAAGGTCTGTTCGCCTTTAAAACGAGTGTCTAATGGGTGTGAAGGTGAGGGTCTTATGAGCTTCAATGCAAGGGTCTGATGAGCTTGAAGGTAAGGGTGTGATGAGCTTGAATACAAAGGTCTGTTGGGGTTGAAGGTTTCTGATGGACGTGAAGGCGAGGGTCTGTTGTTCTTGAACTCGTGGATCTTATGGACTTGAAGGCGAGGGTTTCGATGAGCCTGAAGGCGAGAGTCTGATGTGCTTGAACGCGAGGGTCTGATAGCCTTCAATGCGAATGTGTGATGAATTTGAAGGCTGTTGTCTGTTGGGCTTGAAGGCAAGAGAGTGATAGGCTTGAAGGAAAGGGTCTGTTAGGCTTCAAAGTGGGGTCTGATGAGTTTCAAGGCGAGTGTCTGATGACGTGAATGCGAGGGACTGATTAGTTTGAAGGCGAGGGTGTGATGAGCCTCAAGGCGAGGGTCTTATGGGCTTGGATGCGACGGCTGATGGACTTTAAAGTGAGGATGTATAACCGTGAAGGCTATAGTCTGTTGGGTTTGAAGGCAAGGGACTGATGGACTTGAAGGCGAGAATCTGTTGAGAAGGAAGGCGAGGGTCTTATGAGCTTGGATGCGAGGGTCTGTTGGGTTTGAAGGTGAGGGTGCGATGAGTTTGAAGGCTAGAGTATATGGGCTTGAAGGCGAGGTACTGATGGGCTTGAAGGGGAGGGTCTGATGTGCTGGAAGGCGAGGGTCTGATATGCTTGAAGGCGAGGGTCTGATGTGCTTGAAGGCGAATGTGTGATGAACTTGAAGGGTAGCGTCTTTTGGATTTGAAGGCAAGGGACTGATGGGCTTGAAGAAAAAGGTCTGTTCGCCTTTAAAACGTGTGTCTAATGAGTGTGAAGGTGAGGGTCTTATGAGTTTCAATGCAAGGGTCTGATGATCTTGAAGGTAAGGGTGTGATGAGCTTGAATTCAAGGGTCTGTTGGGGTTGAGGGCAGGTTTCTGATAGACGTGAAGGCGGGGGTCTGTTGATCTTGAACTCGTGGATCTTATGGACTTGAAGGTGAGGATTTCGATGAGCCTGAAGGCGGGAGTCTGATATGCTTGAACGCGAGGGTCTGATAGGCTTCAATGCGAATGTGTGATGTACTTGAAGGCTAGTGTCTGTTGGGCCTGAAGGCGAGGGTCTTATGAGCTTTGGATGCGATGGGCCTGAAGGGGAGGGTCTGATGTGCTGCAAGGTGAGGGTCTAATGTGCTTGAAGGCGAGGGTCTGATGTGCTTGAAGATGAATGTGTGATGAACTTGAAGGGTAGTGTCTTTTGGATTTGAAGGCAAGGGGCTGATGGGCTTGGAGAAGAAGATCTGTTTGGCTTTAAAACGAGTGTCTATTGAGTCTGAAGGCAAGTTTCTTATGAGCTTGGATGTAAGGGTCTGATGCGCTTGAAGGTAAGGGTGTGATCGAGCTTGAATACAAGGGTCTGTTGGGGTTGAAGGCAAGTTTCTGATGAACGTGAAGGCGAGGGTCTGTTGTTGTTGAACTCGTGGATGTTATGGACTTGAAGGTGAGGTTTTCGATGAGCCTGAAGCTGAGGGTCTGATGTGCTTGAAGGCGAGGTTTTGATAGGCTTGAATGCGAATGTGTGATGAACTTGAAGGCAAGAGAGTTTTGGGCTTGAAGGAGAGGGTCTGTTAGGCTTCAAAGTGAGGGTCTGATGGGTTTCAAGGCCAGTGTTTTATGACGTGAACGCGAGGGTCTGATGGGTTTGAAGGCTAGGGTGTGATGAGAGTCACGGAGACGGTCTTATGGGCTTCGATGCGACGGTCTGATGGGCTTCAAAGTGAGGGTGTATAAGCTTGAAGGCTATAGTCTGTTGGGTTTGAAGATAAGGGACTGATTGACTTGAAGGCGAGAGTCTGTTGAGAAGGAAGGCGAGGGTCTTATGAGCTTGGATGCGAGGGTCTGATGGGCTTGAAGGTGAAGGGTGCGATGAGTTTAAAGGCTAGGGGGTACTGGGATTGAAGGCGAGGGACTGATGGGCTTGATGGGGAGAGTCTGATGTGCTGGATGGCGAGAGTCTGATTTGCTTGAAGGCGAGGGTCTAATGTGCTTTGAGGCGAATGTGTGATGAACGTGAAGGGTAGTGTCTTGTGGATTTGAAGGCAAGGCTTGAAGAAACAGGTCTGTTCGGGTTTAAAACGAGTGTCTGATGAGTCTGAAGTTGAGGCCCTTATGAGCTTGGATGCAACGGTCTGATGGGCTAGAAGGTAAGGGTCTGATGAGCTTGAGTGCAAGGGTCTGTTGAGGTTGAAGGCAAGGGACCGATTGACTTGATGGCGATTGTCTGTTTTGCATGAAAGCGAGTGTCTGATGGGTTTTTAGGTGAGTGTCCAATGAACATGAATGCGAGGGTCTGATGTGCTTGAATTCGATGGTCTGCTGAGCCTGAAGGCGAAGGTCTAATGGGCTAGAAAACGAGGATATGATGAGCTTGAACGTGACGGTCTGTTGGGCTTGAAGGTGAGGGTATGTTGGTCTTGAAAGCGAGGGTCTAATGGGCTTGAAGGCGAGTGTCTGATGGACGTGATTGCTAGGGTATGATGGGCTGGAAGGCGAGGGTCAAATGAGCTTGAAGGCGAGTGTCTGTTGGGCAACAAGATGAGGGTGTGATGAGCTTGAATGCAAGGGTCTCTTGGGGTTGAAGGCAAGTTTCTGATGGACATTGAACTTGTGGATCTTATGGACTTGAAGGTAAGGGTTTTGATGAGCCTGAAGGCGAGGGTCTGTTGTGCTTGAAGCCGAGGGTCTGATAGGCTTGAATGCGAATGTGATGAACTTGAATTCTAGTGTTTGTTAGGCTTGAGGGCAAGAGAGTGATGGGCTTGAAGGAGAGGATCTGTTGGGCTTCAAAGTGAGGGTCTGATGTGTTTTAAGGCGAGTGTTTGATGATGACATGAATGCGAGGGTCTGATGGGTTTGAAGGCGAGGGTGTGATGAGCCTGAGAGCGATTGTCTTATGGGCTTGGATGCGACGGTCTGCTAGGTTTCAAAGTGAGGATGTATAAGCTTAAATGCTATAGTCTGTTGGGTTTGAAGGCAAGGGACTGATGGACTTGAAGGCAAGGGTCTGTCGAGCAGGAAGGCGAGGGTCTGTTTAGTAGAAAGGCGAAGGTCTGATGGGTTTGAAGGTGAGGGTGTGATGAACTTGAAGGCTAGGGTCTATTGGGTTTTAAGGCGAGGGGCTCATTGGCTTGAAGGCGAGGGTCTGATGTGCTTGAAGGCGAATGTTTAATGAACTTGAAAGGTAGTGTCTTCTGTGTTGGAAGGGAAGGGACTGATGGGCTTGAAGAAGAAGGTCCCTTCTGCTTTAAAAAAAATGGTCTCATGAGCCTGAAGGCGAGGGTCTTATTGCCTTGTATGCAAGGGTCTGAAGGGCTTTGAGGTAAGGGTGTGATGAGCTTGAATGCAAGAGTCTGTTGGAGTTGAAGACGAGGGTTTGTTTTGCATACAAGCGAGTGTCTGATGGCTTTGAAGGCAAGTGTCCAATGAATGTGAATTCGAGGGTCTGATGAGCCTGACGTCAAAGGTCTGATGGTCATGAAAGCGAGGATGTGATGAGCTTGAACGTGTGGGTCTATTGGGATTGAAGGCGAGGATCTGTTGGGCTTGAAAGCGAGGGTCTAATGGGCTTGAAGGAGAGAGTCTGATGAACGTGAATGCCAGGGTAGGATGGGCTGGAAGGCGAGGGTCTAATGGGTTTGAAGGCGTGTGTCTGACGGGTTTGACGGTGAGTATGTGATTAGCTTGAATGCAAGGGTCTGTCGGGGTTGAAGGCAAGTTTCTGATGGACGTAAAGGCAAGATTCTGTTGTTCTTGAACTCGTAGATCTTCTGGACTTGAAGATGAGGGTTTCGATGAGCCTGAAGGCAAGAATCTAATAGGATTGAATGTGAATGTGTGTTGAACTTGAATGCGAGTGTCTGCTGGGCTTGAAGGGAAGAGAGTGATGAGCTAGAAGGAGAGGGTCTGTCAGGCTTTGAAGTGAGGGTCTGATGGGTTTCAAGGCGAGTGTTTGATGACGTGAATACAAGGGTCTGATGGGTTTGATGGCGAGGGTGTGATGAGCCTGAAGGCGAGGGTCTTATGGACTTAGATGCGATGGTCTGATGGGCTTCAAAGTGAGGATTTATAAGCTTGAAGGCTATAGTCAGTTGGGTTTGAAGGCAAGGGACTGACAGACTTGAAGGCGAGATTCTGTTGGGCAGGAAGGCGAGGGTCTTATGATCTTGGATGCGAGGGTCTGATCGGTTTAAAAGTGAGGGTGTGATGAGCTTGAAGGGTAGGGTCTATTGGGCGTCTAGGCGAGGGGCTGATTGGCTTGAAGTCGAGGGTCTGATTTGCCTGAAGGCAAATGTTTGATGAACTTGAAGGGAAGTGTCTTTTTGCTTTGAAAGCAAGAGACTGATCTGCTTGAAGAAGAAGGTCTGTTCGGCTTTAAATAGAGTGTGTGATGGGCCTGAAGGCGACGGTCTTATGAGCTTGGATGCAAGGAACTGATGTGCTTGAAGGTAAGGGTTTGATGAGTTTGAATGCAAGGGTCTGTTGGGGTTGAAGGCAAGGGACTGATGGCCTTGAAGGCGAGAGTCTGTTTTGCATAAAAGCGAGTGTCTGGAGGCTTTGAAGGCAAGTGTCCAATGGACGTAAATGCAAGGGTCTCATGGCCTTGAAGGCTGAGCCTGAAGGCGAAGGTCTGATGTGTTTGAAAGCGAGGATGTGATGAGCTTGAACGTTTCGGTCTGTTGGGCTTAAAGGTGAGGGTTTGTTGGGCTTGAAAGCGAAGGTCTAATGGGGTTGAAGGCGAGTGTCTTATGGACGTGAATGGTCGGATATGATGGGCTGGAGAATGAGGATCTAATGGGCTCTAAGGCGAGTGTCTGATGGGCTTGAAGATGAGGGTGTGATGAGTTTAAAGGCTAGGGTCTATTGGGCTTGAAGGCGAGAGACTGATAGGCTTGAAGGCGATGGTCTGTAGGGCCTGAAGGTAAGGGTCTTATTAGCTTTGGATACAAGGATCTTATGGGCTTGAAGGTATGGTTGTGATGAGTTTAAAGGCTAGGGTCTATTGGGCTTGAAGGCGAGGGACTGATGGGCTTGAAAGGGAGGGTCTGATGTGCTGGAAGGCGAGGGTCAGATATGCTTGAAGGCGAGGGTCTGATGTGCTTTAAGGCGAACGTGTGATGAACTTGAAGTGTAGTGTCTTTTCGATTTGAAGGCAAGGGTCTGATGGGCTTGAAGAAGAGGGTCTGTTCGGCTTTAAAACGAGGGTCTGATGAGTCTGAAGGCGAGGCTCTTATTAGCTTGGATGCAACGTTTCGATGGGCTTGAAGATAAGGGTGTGATGAGCTTGAATGCAAGGGTCTGTTGGGGTTAAAGGCAAGGGACTGATGGACTTGAAGGCGAGAGTCTGTTTTGCATGACAGCGAGTGTCTGATGTGTTTTTAGGCGAGCGTCCAATAGACATGAATGCAAGGATCTGATTGGCTTGAAGGCGATGATCTGCTGAGCCTGGAGGCGAAGGTCTAATGGGCTAGAAAGCGAGGATGTGATGAGCTTGAACGTGAGGGTCTTTTGGGCTTGAAGGCGAGGGTATGTTGGTCTTGAAAGCGAGGGTCTAATGGGCTTGAAGGCGAGTGTCTGATGGACGTGAATGCTAGGGTATGATGGGCTGGAGGGTGAGGGTCTAATGGGCAACAAGATGAGGGTGTGATGAGTTTGAATGCAAGGGACTATTGGGGTTGAAGGCAAGTTTCTGATGGACGTGAACGCGAATGTCTGTTGTCATTGAACTCGTGGATCTTATGGACTTGAAAGTGAGGGTTTCGATGAGCCTGAAGGCGAGAGTCTGATGTGCTTGAAGGCGAGTGTCTGAGAGGCTTAATTGCGAATTTGTGATAAACTTGAAGGCTAATATCTGTTGGGCTAGAAGGCAATAGAGTGAAGGGCTTGAAGGAGAGGGTATTTTGGGCTTCAAAGTGAGGGTCTGATGTGTTTCAAGGCGAATGTCTGATGATGTGAACGCGAGGGTTTGATTGGTTTGAAGGCGAGGGTGTGATGAGCCAGAAGGCGAAGGTCTTATGGGCTTGGATGCGACGGTCTGATGGGTCTCAAAGTGAGAGTGTATAAGCTTGAGTTTGAAGGCAAGGGGCTGATGGACTTGGAGGCGAGGGTGTGTTGAGCAGGAATTCGAGGATCTCATGAGCTTCGATGCGAGGGTCTGATGGGCTTGAAGGTGAAGCTGTGATGAGCTTGAGGGCTAGGGTCCATTGGGCCTTAGGGCGTGGGGCTGATTGGTTTGATGGCGAGGGCCTGATGTCCTTGAATGCGAGGGTCTGATGTCCTTGATGGCGAATGTTTAATGAACTTGAAGGGTAGTGTCTTCTGTGTTGGAAGGCAGGGGACTGATGGGCTTGAAGAAGAAGGTCTCTTCGGCTTTGAAAAGAGGGTCTCATGAGCCTGAAGGCGAGGGTCTTATTGCCTTGTATGCAAGGGTCTGAAGGGCTTGAAGGTTAGGGTGTGATGAGCTTGAATGCAAGGGTCTGTTGGGTTGAAGGAAAGGGATTGATGGCCTTGAAGGCGAGTGTTTGTTGTGTATACAAGCGATTGTCTGATGGCTTTGAAGGCAAGTGTCCAATGGATGTGAATTCGAGGATCTCATGAGCTTGAAGGTGATGGTCTGATGAGCCTGAGGTCGAAGGTCTGATGGTCTTGAAAGCGAGTATGTGATGAGCTTGACCGTGTGGGTCTGTTGTGCTTGAAGGCGAGGATGTGTTGGGCTTGAAAGCGAGGGTCTAATGGGGTTGAAGGCGAGTTTCTGATCTACGTGAATGTGAGGGTATCATGCGCTGGACGGCGGGGATCTAATGGGTTTGAATGCAAGAGTCTGATGGGCTTGAAGGTGGGGTTGTGATGAGCTTGAATACAAGGGTTTGTTGGGGTTCAAGGCAAGTTTCTGATGGACGTGAATGCGAGGGTCTGGTGTTTTTGAACTCGTGGATCTTATGGACTTGAAGGTGAAGGTGCGATGAACCTGAAGGCGAGGGTCTGATGTGCTTGAAGGAGAGTGTCTGATGACGTGAATGCGAGGGTGTGATAGGCTTGAAGGCAAGGGTGTGATGAGCCTGAAGGCGAGTGTCTTATGGGATTAGATGCGACGGTCTGATGGGCTTCAAAGTGAGGGTGTATAAGCTTGAATGCTATAGCGTGTTGGCTTTGAAGGCATGAGACTGATGGACTTGAAGGCGAGGGTCTGTTGGGCCTGAAGGCGAGGGTCTTATGTTCTTGGATGCGAGGGTCTGATGGGCTTGAATGTGAGGGTTTGATGAGCTTGAAGGATAGGGTCTGTTTGGTCTTGAAGGCGAGGGACTGATGGGCTTGAAGGAGAAGGTCTGCTGTGCTAAATGGCGAGGGTCTGATGTGCTTGAAAGCGAGTGTCTGATGTGCTTGAAGACGAGGGTCTCATGTGCTTGAAGGCGAAAGTTTGATTAACCTGAATGGTAATGTCTTTTGGGTTTGAATGCAAGGGACTGGTTGGCTTGAAGAAGAAGGTCTGTTCGTCTTTAAAACGAGTGTCTGATGAACCTGAAGGAGAGGTTCTTATGAGCTTGGATGCAAGGGTCTGATGGGCTTGAAAGTAATGGTGTGATGAGCTTGAATGCAAAGACCTGTTGGGCTGAGGTCAAGGGACTGATGGACTTGAAGGCGAGTGTTTGTTTTGCATGAAAGCGAGTGTCTGATGGGTTTGAAAGCGAGTGTCCATTGGGCGTGAATGCGAGGGTCTCATAGATTTGAAGGCGATGGTCTGCTGAGCCTTAAGGCGAATGTCTGATGGGCTAGAAATCGAAGATGTGGTTACCTTCAACGTGAGGGTCTGTTGAGCTTGAAGGCGGGGGTCTGTTGGGCTTTGAAGGAGAGAGTCTGATGGACGTGATTGCAAGAGTAGGATGGGCTGGAAGGCGAGGGTCTAATGGGTTTGAAGGCGAGTGTCTGACGGGCTTGACGGTGAGGGTGTGATTAGCTTGAATGCAAGGGTCTGTCGGGGTTGAAGGCAAGTTTCTGATGGACGTGAAGGCGAGGTTCTGATGTTCTTGAACTCGTAGATCTTCTGGACTTGAAGGTGAGGGCTTTGATGAGCCTGATGGCGAGAGTCTAATAGACTTGAATATGAATGTGTGATGAACTTGAATGCGAGTGTCTGCTGGGCTTGAAGGGAAGAAAGTGATGAGCTAGAAGGAGAGGGTCTGTCGGGCTTTAAAGTGAGGGTCTGATGGGTTTCAAGGCGAGTGTTTGATGATGTGAATGCGAGGGTCTGATGGGTTTGATGGCGAGGGTGTGATGAACATGAAGGCCATGGTCTTATGGGGTTGGACGCGATGGTCTGATGGGCTTCAAAGTGAGGATTTATAAACTTGAAGGCTATAGTCAGTTGGGTTTGAAGGCAAGGCACTGGCAGACTTGAAGGCGAGATTCTGTTGGGCAGGAAGGCGAGAGTCTTATGATCTTGGATGCGAGGGTCTGATGGGTTTGAAAGTGAGGGTGTGATGAGCTTGAAGGTTTGGGTCAATTTGGCGTTAAGGCGAGGGGCTGATTGGCTAGATGGCGAGGGTCGATTTGCCTGAAGGCGAATGTTTGATGAACTTGAAGGGTAGTTTATTCTTGGTTTGAAAACAAGGGACTGATCTGCTTGAAAAAGAAGGTCCGTTCGGCTTTAAATAGAGGGTGTGATGAGCCTGAAGGCGACGGTCTTATGGGCTTGGATGCAAGGATCTGATGGGCTTGAAGGTAAGGCTTTGATGAGTTTGAATGCAAGGTTCTGTTGAGTTGAAGGCAAGGGACTGATGGCCTTGAAGGCGAGGGCCTGTTTTGCATAAAAGCTAGTGTCTGATGGCTTTGAAGGCTAGTGTCCAATGGACTTAAATACAAGGGTCTTAAGGCCTTGAAGGCGATGGCCTGCTGAGCCTGAAGACGAAGGTCTGATGGGTTTGAAAGCTAGGATGTGAAGAGCTTGAACGTTTGGGTCTTTTGGGCTTAAAGGCGAGGGTTTGTTGGGCTTGAAAGCGAAGGTCTAATGGGGTTGAAGGCGAGTGTCTTATGGACGTGAATGGTAGGGTATGATGGGCTGAAGAGTCAGGATCTAATTGGTTCTAAATCGAGTGTCTGATGGGCTTGAAGATGAGGGTGTGATTAGTTTAAAGGCTAGGGTCTATTGGCTTGAAGGTGAGGGACTGATAGGCTTGAAGGCGAGGGTCTATTGGGACTGAAGGTAAGTGTCTTATAAGCTTTGGATGCGAGGATCTGATGGGATGGCAGGTGAGGGTGTGATGAGTTTAAAGGTTAGGGTCTATTGGGCTTGAGGGCGAGGGAATGATGGGCTTGAAGGGGAGGGTCTGATGTGCTGGAAGGTGAGGGCCTGATGTGCTTGAAGGCGAGTGTCTGATGTGCTTGAAGGTGAATGTGTGATGAACTTTAAGGGTAGTGTCTTTTGTATATGAAAGCAAGAGACTGATAGGTTTGAAGAAGAAGGTCTGTTCGGTTTTAAAATCGAGTGTTTGATGAGTCTGAAGGCGAGGGTCTTATGACCTTGGATCCAAGGGTCTGACAAGCTTCAAGGTAAGTGTGTGATGAGCTTGAATGCAAGGGTCTGTTGGGTTGAAGGCAAGTTTCTGATGGTCGTGAAGGCGAGGGTCTGTTGTTCTTGAACTCCTGGATCTTATGGACTTGAAGGTGAGGTTTTCGATGAGCCTTAAGGCGAGGGTCTGATATGCTTGAACGCAAGGGTCTCATAGGCTTGAATGCAATTGTGTGATGAACTTGAAAGCTAGTGTCTGTTGCGCTTGAAGGCAAGAGAGTGATGGGTTTGAAGGAGAGGGTCGCTTAGGCTTCAAAGTGAGGCTAGTGTCTGTTGGGCTTGAAGGCAAGAGAATGATGGGTTTGAAGGAGATGATCTGTTAGGCTTCAAGTGAGGGTGTCATGGGTTTCAAGACGAGTGTATGATGACGTAAATGCGAGGGTCTGATGGGTTTGAAGGTGAGAGCGTGATATGCCTTAAGGCGATGGTATTATGGACTTGGATGCGACGGTCTGATAGGCTTCAAAGTGAGGGTGTATAAGCTTGAAGGCTCTATAGTCTGTTGCGTTTGAAGGCAATGGACTGATGGACGTGAAGGCGAGGGGCTGTTGAGAATGAAGGCGAAGGTCTTATGAGCTTGGATGCGAGGGTCTGATGGTCTTGAAGGTGATCGTGTGATGAGTTTACAGGCTAATGTCTATTGGGCTTGAAGGTGAGGGAATGATGGGCTTGAAGGGGAGGGTCTGATGTGCTGGAAGGTGGGGGTCTAATGTGCTTGAAGGCGATTGTCTGATGTGCTTGAAGGCGAATGTGTAATGAACTTGAAAGGTAGTGTCTTTTGGATTTGAAGGCAAGGGACTATTGGGCTTGAAGAAGAAGATCTGTTCGGATTTTAAACGAGTGTCTGATGAGTCTGAAGGCGAGGGTCTTGTGAGCTTGGATGCAACGGTTTGATGGGCTTGAAGGTAAAGATGTGAGGAGCTTGAGTGCAAGGGTCTGTTGGGGTTAAAGGCAAGGGACAAATGGACTTAAAGGCGAGTGTCAGTTTGGCATGAAAGTGAGTGTCTGATGGGTTTTTAGCGGGTGTCCAATGGACATGAATGCGAGGGTCTGATAGGCTTAAAGGAGATGGTCTGCTAAGCCTGAAGGCGAAGGTCTAATGGGTTAGAAAGCGAGGATGTGATGAGCTTGAACGTAAGGGTCTGTTGGGCTTGAAGGTGAGGGTCTGTTGGTCTTGAAAGCGAGGGTCTAATGGGCTTGAAGGCGATTGTCTGATGGACGTGAATGCTAGGGTATGATGGGCTGGAAGGCGATGGTCTAATGGGCTTGAAGGCGAGTGTCTGATGGGCTTGAAGGTGAGGGTGTCATGAACTTGAATGCAAGGGTCTGTCGGGGTTGAAGGCTGGTTTCTGATGGACGTGAAGGCGAGGGGCAATGGACTGATGGGCTATTAGAAGGTCAGTTTGGCATGAAAACGAGTGTCTGATGAGTCTGAAGGCGAGGGTCTTATGAGCTTTGATGCAAGGGTCTGATGGGCTTGAAGGTAATGGTGTGATGGGCTTGAATGTAAAGGTCTGTTGGGGTTCAAGTCAAGGGACTGATGGACTTGAAGGCGAGTGTTTGTTTTGTATGAAAGCGAGTCTGATGGCTTTGAGGGCATATTTCCAATGGATGTAAATTCGAGGGTCTTATGGGCTTGAAGGCGATGGTCTGCTGAGCCTGAAGTCGAAGGTCTGATGGGCTTGAAAGCGAAGATGTGATGAGCTTGAACATGTGGGTCTGTTGGGCTTGAAGGCGAGGATCCGTTGTGCTTGAAAGCAAGGGTCTAATGGGGTTGAACTCGAGTGTCTCATGGACGTGAATGCAAGGGCATGATGCGCTAGACGGCGAGGATCTAATGGGCATGAACGCGAAAGTCTGATGGGCTTGAGGGTGAGTTTGTGATGAGCTTGAATGCAAGGGTCTGTTGGGGTTGAAGGCAAGTTTCTGATGGACGTGAAGGCGAGGGTCTGCTGTTCTTGAACTCGTGGATCTTATGGACTTGACGGTGAAAGTGCGATGAGCCTGAAGGGGAGGGTCTGATGTGCTTGAAGGCGAGGCTCCGATAGGCTTGAATTCTAATATGTGATGAACGTGAAGGCTAGTGTCTGTTGGGCTTTAAGGCAAGAGAGTGATGGGCTTGAAGGAGAGGGTTTGTTGGGCTTTAAAGTGAGGGTTTGATAGGTTTGAAAGCGAGTGTCTGATGACGTGAATGTGAAGGTCTGATAGGCTTTAAGGCAAGGGTGTGATGAGCCTGAAGGCGAGGGTCTTATGGGATTATATGCGACTGTCTGATGGGCTTCAAAGTGAGGGTGTATAAGCTTGAATGCTATAGTGTGTTGGGTTTGAAGGTGGGAGAGACTGATGGACTTGAAGGCGAGGGTCTTTTGGGCCTTGAAGGCGAGGATCTTATTTTCTTGGACGCGAGGGTCTGATGGGCTTGAAGGTGAGTGTTTGATGAGCTTGAAGGGTAGGGTTTGTTGGACTAGAAGGCGAGGGACTGATGGGCTTGAAGGAGCGGTCTGATGTGCTAAATGGCAAGGGTCTGATGTGCTTGAAAGCGAAAGTTTGATTAGCTTGAAGGGTAATGTCTTTTGGGTTTCAATGCAAGGGATTGATTGGCTTGAAGATGAAGGTCTGTTCGGCTTTAAAACGATTGTCTGATGAGCCTGAATGCGAGGGTCTTATGAGCTTGGATGCAAGGGTCTGATGGGCTTGAAGGTAATGGTGTGATGAGCTTGAATGCAAAGGTCTTTTGGGTTGAAGTCAAGGGACTGATGGACTTGAAGGCGAGTGTTTGTTTTGCATGAAAGCGAGTGTCTGTGGTTGAAAGCGAGTGTCCAATGGACGTGAATCGAGGGTCGTAAATGGACTTGAAGGCGATGTCTGCTGAGCCTGAAGCGAAGGTCTGATGGGTCTGAAAGCGAGGTGTGATGAGCTTGAACGTGGGTCTTTGGGCTTGAAGGCGAGGTTTGTTGGGCTTGAAAGCGAGGGTCTAATGGGCTTGAAGGCGAGTGTCTGATGGACGTGAATGCTAGGGTATGATGGCTGGAAGAGCGTGGATCTAATGGTTGAAGCAGGTCTGATGGCTTGAAGTGAGGGTGTGATTAGCTTGAATGCAAGGGTCTGTTGGGGTTGAAGGCAAGTTTCTGAGGACGTGAAGGCGAGGGTCTGTTGTTTTGAACTCGTGGATCTATGGACTTGAAGGTGAGGGTTCGATGAGCCTGAATGGAGGGTCTGATGGCTTGAAGGCGAATGCTGTGAAGACTTGAATGCGAGTGGCTGTGTGCTTGAAGGAAGAGAGTTATGGCTTGAAGGAGAGGTCTGTGGGCTTTAAGTGAGGGTCTGATGGTTAAGCGAGTGTTTGATGCGAGTAAGCGAGGTCTGATGGTTTAGGACGAGGGTGTGATGAGCCTGAAGGCGAGGGTCTTAAGCTTGGATTGATGGTCTGATGGGCTTCAAAGTGAGGATGTATAAGCTTGAAGGCTATAGTTGTTGAGTTTGAAGGCAAGGGACTGACAGACTTGAAGGCGAGATTCTGTTGGGCAGGAAGGCGAGCGTCTTATTTTCTTGGATGCGAGGGTCTGATGGTCTTGAAGGTCATCGTGTGATGAGTTTAAAGGCTATGTCTATTGGGCTTGAAGGCGAGGGAATGATGGGCTTGAGGGAGGGTCTGATGTGCTGGAAGGTGGGGGTCTAATGTGCTGAAGGCGATTGTCTGATGTGCTTGAAGGCGAATGTGTAATGAACTTGAAAGGTAGTGTCTTTTGGATTTGAAGGCAAGGGACTATTGGGCTTGAGAAGAAGATCTGTTCGGATTTTAAACGAGTGTCTGATGAGTCTGAAGGCGAGGGTCTTGTGAGCTTGGATGCAACGGTTTGATGGGCTTGAAGGTAAAGATGTGAGGAGCTTGAGTGCAAGGGTCTGTTGGGGTTAAAGGCAAGGGACAAATGGACTTAAAGGCGAGTGTCAGTTTGGCATGAAAGTGAGTGTCTGATGGGTTTTTAGCGGGTGTCCAATGGACATGAATGCGAGGGTCTGATAGGCTTAAAGGAGATGGTCTGCTAAGCCTGAAGGCGAAGGTCTAATGGGCTAGAAAGAGAGGATGTGATGAGCTTGAACGTAAGGGTCTGTTGGGCTTGAAGGTGAGGGTCTGTTGGTCTTGAAAGCGAGGGTCTAATGGGCTTGAAGGCGATTGTCTGATGGACGTGAATGCTAGGGTATGATGGGCTGGAAGGCGATGGTCTAATGGGCTTGAAGGCGAGTGTCTGATGGGCTTGAAGGTGAGGGTGTTATGAACTTGAATGCAAGGGTCTGTCGGGGCTGAAGGCTGGTTTTCTGATGGACGTGAAGGCGAGGGCAATGGACTGATGGCTATAGAAGGTCAGTTGGCATGAAAACGAGTGTCTGATGAGTTGAAGGCGAGGGTCTTATGAGCTTTGATGCAAGGGTCTGATGGGCTTGAAGGTAATGGTGTGATGGGCTTGAATGCAAAGGTCTGTTGGGGTTGAAGTCAAGGGACTGATGACTTGAAGGCGAGTGTTTGTTTTGTATGAAAGCGAGTCTGATGGCTTTGAGGCATATTCCAATGGATGTAAATTCGAGGGTCTTATGGGCTTGAAGGCGATGGTCTGCTGAGCCTGAAGTCGAGGTCTGATGGGCTTGAAAGCGAGGATGTGATGAGCTTGAACATGTGGGTCTGTTGGGCTTGAAGGCGAGGATCCGTTGTGCTTGAAAGCAAGGGTCTAATGGGGTTGAACTCGAGTGTCTCATGGACGTGAATGCAAGGGCATGATGCGCTAGACGGCGAGGATCTAATGGGCATGAACGCGAAAGTCTGATGGGCTTGAGGGTGAGTTTGTGATGAGCTTGAATGCAAGGGTCTGTTGGGGTTGAAGGCAAGTTTCTGATGGACGTGAAGGCGAGGGTCTGCTGTTCTTGAACTCGTGGATCTTATGGACTTGACGGTGAAAGTGCGATGAGCCTGAAGGGAGGGTCTGATGTGCTTGAAGGCGAGGCTCCGATAGGCTTGAATTCTAATATGTGATGAACGTGAAGGCTAGTGTCTGTTGGGCTTTAAGGCAAGAGAGTGATGGGCTTGAAGGAGAGGGTTTGTTGGGCTTTAAAGTGAGGGTTTGATAGGTTTGAAAGCGAGTGTCTGATGACGTGAATGTGAAGGTCTGATAGGCTTTAAGGCAAGGGTGTGATGAGCCTGAAGGCGAGGGTCTTATGGGATTATATGCGACTGTCTGATGGGCTTCAAAGTGAGGGTGTATAAGCTTGAATGCTATAGTGTGTTGGGTTTGAAGGTGGGAGAGACTGATGGACTTGAAGGCGAGGGTCTTTTGGGCCTTGAAGGCGAGGGTCTTATTTTCTTGGACGCGAGGGTCTGATGGGCTTGAAGGTGAGTGTTTGATGAGCTTGAAGGGTAGGGTTTGTTGGACTAGAAGGCGAGGGACTGATGGGCTTGAAGGAGCGGGTCTGATGTGCTAAATGGCAAGGGTCTGATGTGCTTGAAAGCGAAAGTTTGATTAGCTTGAAGGGTAATGTCTTTTGGGTTTCAATGCAAGGGATTGATTGGCTTGAAGATGAAGGTCTGTTCGGCTTTAAAACGATTGTCTGATGAGCCTGAATGCGAGGGTCTTATGAGCCTGGATGCAAGGGTCTGATGGGCTTGAAGGTAATGGTGTGATGAGCTTGAATGCAAAGATCTTTTGGGGTTGAAGTCAAGGGACTGATGGACTTGAAGGCGAGTGTTTCTTTTGCATGAAAGAGAGTGTCTCGTGGGTTTGAAAACGAGTGTCCAATGGGCGTGAATGCGACGGTCGCATGGATTTGAAGGCGATTTTCTGCTGAGCCTGAAGGCGAAGGTCTAATGGGCTAGAAAACGAAGTTGTGATGTGCTTGAACGCGAGGGTCTGTTGAGCTTGAAGGCGGGTTTCTGTTGGGCTTGAAAACGAGGGTCTAATGGGCTTGAAGGAGAGTGTCTGATGGATGTGAATGCGAGGGTATGATGGACTGGAAGACGTGAGTCTAATGGGTTTGAAGGCAAGGATCTGACAGGTTTGACGTTGAGGGTGTGATTAGCTTGAATGCAAGGGTCTTTTGGGGGTTGAAGGCAAGTTTCTGATGGACGTGAAGGCGAGGTTCTGTTGTTCTTGAACTCGTAGATCTTATGGACTTGAAGGTGAGGGTTTCGATGAGCCTGAATGCGAGAGTCTGATAGGCTTGAATGCGAATCTGTGATGAACTTGAATGCGAGTGTCTGCTGGGCTTGAAGGGAAGAGAGTATTGGGCTTGAAGGAGAGTGTCTGTTGGGCTTTATAGTGAGGGTCTGATGGGTTTCAAGGCGAGTGTTTGATGACGAGTATGCGAGGGTCTGATGGGTTTGAGGACGAGGGTGTGATGAGCCTGAAGGCGAGGGTCTTAAGGGCTTGGATGTGATGGTCTGATGGGCTTCAAAGTGAGGATGTATAAGCTTGAAGGCTATAGTCAGTTGAGTTTGAAGGCAAGGGACTGACAGACTTGAAGGCGAGATTCTGTTGGGCAGGAAGGCGAGCGTCTTATTTTCTTGGATGCGAAGGTCTGATGGTCTTGAAGGTCATCGTGTGATGAGTTTAAAGGCTAATGTCTATTGGGCTTGAAGGCGAGGGAATGATGGGCTTGACGGGGAGGGTCTGATGTGCTGGAAGGTGGGGGTCTAATGTGCTTGAAGGCGATTGTCTGATGTGCTTGAAGGCGAATGTGTAATGAACTTGAAAGGTAGTGTCTTTTGGATTTGAAGGCAAAGAACTATTGGGCTTGAAGAAGATCTGTTCGGATTTTAAACGAGTGTCTGATGAGTCTGAAGGCGAGGGTCTTGTGAGCTTGGATGCAACGGTTTGATGGGCTTGAAGGTAAAGGTGTGATGAGCTTGAGTGCAAGGGTCTGTTGGGGTTGAAGGCAAGGGACAAATGGACTTAAAGGCGAGTGTCAGTTTGGCATGAAAGCGAGTGTCTGATGGGCTTGAAGGAGATGGTCTGCTAAGCCTGAAGGCGAAGGTCTAATGGGCTAGAAAGCGAGGATGTGATGAGCTTGAACGTGAGGGTCTGTTGGGCTTGAATATGAGGGTCTGTTGGTCTTGAAAGCGACGGTCTAAAGGTCTTGAAGGCGAGTGTCTGATGGACGTGAATGCTAGGGTATGATGGGCTGGAAGGTGAGGGTCTAATGGACTTGAAGACGAGTGTCTGATGGGCTTGAAGGTGAGGGTGTGATGAACTTGAATGCAAGTGTCTGTCGGGATTGAAGGATGGTTTCTGATGGACGTGAAGGCGAGGGTCTGTTGTTCTTGATCTCCTGGATCTTATCGACTGGAAGGTGAGGTTTTCGATGAGCCTGAAGGCGAGGGTCTGTGCTTGAACGCAAGGTTCTGATAGTCTTGAATGCAAATGTGTGATGAAGGTGAGGGTCTGTTGGTCTTGAAAGCGAGGGCCTAATGGGCTTGATGCGAGTGTCTGATGGAGGTGAATGCTAGGGTATGATGGGCTGGAAGGCGATGGTCGAGTGGGCTTGAAGGCGAGTGTCTGATGGGCTTGAAGGTGAGGATGTGATGAACTTGAATGTAAGGGTCTGTCGGGGTTGAAGGCAAGTTTCTGATGGATGTGAAGGCGAGTGGAGCAAGGGTATGATGAGCTTGAAGGTAAGTGTGTGATGAGTTTGAATGCAAGGGTCTTGTGGGGTTGAAGGCAAGTTTCTGATGGATGTGAAGGCGAGGGTATCTTGTTCTTGAACTCGTGGATCATATGCACTTGAAGGTGAGGTTTTCGATGAGCCTGAAGGCGAGGGTCTGATGTGCTTGAAGGCGGGTCCTGATAGGCTTGAATGCAAATGTGTGATGAACTTAAAGGCTAGTGTCTGTTGGGCTTGAAGGCAAGAGAATGATGGGTTTGAAGGTGAGGGTCTGTTAGGCTTCAAAGTGAGGGTCTCATGGGTTTCAAGGCGAGTGTCTGATGACGTGAATGCGAGGGTCTGATGGGATTGAAGGTGAGGGTGTGATGAGCCTTAAGGCGAGGGTGTTATGGGCTTGGATGCGACGGTCTGATGAGCTTCAAAGTGAGGGCGTATAAGCTTGAAGGCTATAGGCTTTTGGGATTGAAGGCAATGAACTAATGAACTTGGAGGCGAGGGGCTGTTGAGAAGGAAGGCGAGTGTCTTATGAATTTGGATGCGAGGGTCTGATGGGCTTGAAGGTGAGGGTGTGATGAGTTTAAAGGCTACGGGTCTATTGGGCTTCAAAGCGAGGGACTGATGGGCTTGAAGGGGAGGGTGTGATGTTCTGGATGGTGAGGGTCTGATGTGCTTGAAGGCGAGGGTCTCATGTGCTTGAAGGCTAAATGTATAATGAACTTGAAGGGTAGTGACTTTTGGATTTTGAAGGAAAGGGACTGATGGGCTTGAAGAAGGTCTGTTTGGCATGAAAACGAGTGTCTGATGAGTCTGAAGGCGAGGGTCTTATGATCTTGGATGCAAGGGTCTGATGGGCTTGAAGGTAATGGTGTGATGGGCGTGAATGCAAAGGTCTGTTGGGGTTGAAGTCAAGGGACTGATGGACTTGAAGGCGAGTGTTTGTTTTGCATGAAAGCGAGTCTGATGGCTTTGAAGGCATGTGTCCAATGGATGTGAGTTCAAGGGTCTCATGGGCTTGAAGGCGATGGTCTGCTGAGCCTGAAGTCGAAGGTCTGATGGGCTTGAAAGCGAGGATGTGATGAGCTTGAGCATGTGGGTCTGTTGGGCTTGAAGGCGAGGATCTGTTGGGCTTGAAAGCGAGTGTCTGATGGACGTGAATGCAAGGGCATGATGCGCTAGACGGCGAGGATCTAATGGGCATGAACGCGAGTGTGTGATGGGCTTGAGGGTGAGGTTGTGATGAGCTTGAATGCAAGGGTCTGTTGGGGTTGAAGGCAAGTTTCTGATGGACGTGAAGGCGAGGGTCTGCTGTTCTTGAACTCGTGGATCTCATTGACTTGAAGGTGAAGGTGCTGATGTGCTTGAAGGCGAGGCTCTGATAGGCTTGAATAGCTAATGTGTGATGAACGTGAAGGCTAGTGTCTGTTGGGCTTTAAGGCAAGAGAGTGATGGGCTTGAAGGAGAGGGTCTGTTGGGCTTTAAAGTGAGGGTGTGATAGGTTTGAAAGCGAGTGTCTGATGACGTAAATGCGAGGGTCGCATAGGCTTTTAGGCAAGGGTGTGATGAGCCTGAAGGCGAGGGTCTTATGGGATTAGATGCGACGGTCTGATGGGCTTCAAAGTGAGGGTGTATAAGCTTGAATGCTATAGTGTGTTGGGTTTGAAGGCAAGAGACTTATGGACTTGAAGGCGAGGGTCTGTTGGGCCTGAAGGCGATGGTCTTATTTTCTTGGATCCGATTGTCTGATGGGCTTGAAGGTGAGGGTTTGATGAGCTTGAAGGGTAGGGTTTGTTGGACTAGAAGGCGAGGGACTGATGGGCTTGAAGGAGCGGGTCTGATGTGCTAAATGGCAAGGGTCTGATATGCTTGAAAGGGAGGGTCTGATATGCTTGAAGGCGATGGTCTGATGTGCTTGAAAGCGAAAGTTTGATTAGCTTGAAGGGTAATGTCTTTTGGGTTTCAATGCAAGGGATTGATTGGCTTGAAGATGAAGGTCTGTTCGGCTTTAAAACGATTGTCTGATGAGCCTGAATGCGAGGGTCTTATGAGCTTGGATGCAAGGGTCTGATGGGCTTGAAGGTAATGGTGTGATGAGCTTGAATGCAAAGATCTTTTGGGGTTGAAGTCAAGGGACTGATGGACTTGAAGGCGAGTGTTTCTTTTGCATGGAAGCGAGTGTCTAGTGGGTTTGAAAACGAGTGTCCAATGGGCGTGAATGCGACGGTCGCATGGATTTGAAGGCGATTTTCTGCTGAGCCTGAAGGCGAAGGTCTGATGGGCTAGAAAACGAAGATGTGATGTGCTTGAACGTGAGAGTCTGTTGAGCTTGAAGTCGGGTTTCTGTTGGGCTTGAAAACGAGGGTCTAATGGGCTTGAAGGAGAGTGTTTGATGGATGTGAATGCGAGGGTATGATGGGCTGAAAGGCGAGGGTGAAATGGGTTTGAAGGCGAGGATCTGACGGGTTTGACGTTGAGGGTGTGATTAGCTTGAATGCAAGGGTCTTTTGGGGGTTGAAGGCAAGTTTCTGATGGACGTGAAGGCGAGGTTCTGTTGTTCTTGAACTCGTAGATCTTATGGACTTGAGGTGAGGGTTTCGTTGAGCCTGAATGCGAGAGTCTGATAGGCTTGAATGCGAATCTGTGATGAACTTGAATGCGAGTGTCTGCTGGGCTTGAAGGGAAGAGAGTAATGGGCTTGAAGGAGAGGGTCTGTCGGGCTTTATAGTGAGGGTCTGATGGGTTTCAAGGCGAGTGTTTGATGACGAGAATGCGAGGGTCTGATGCGTTTGATGGCGAGGGTGTGATGAGCCTGAAGGCGAGGGTCTTAAGGGCTTGGATGCGATGGTCTGATGGGCTTCAAAATGAGGATGTATAAACTTGAAGGCTATAGTCAGTTGGGTTTGAAGGCAAGGGACTGACAGACTTGAAGGCGAGAGTCTGTTGGGCAGGAAGGCGAGGGTCGTATGATCGTGGATGCGAAGGTCTGATGTGTTTGAAAGTGAGGGTGTGATGAGCTTGAAGGTTAGGGGCTATTGGGCGTTAAGGCTAGGGGCTGATTTGCTTGAAGGCGAGGGTCTGATTTGCCTGAGGGTGAATGTTTGATGAACTTGAAGGGTAGTGTCTTTTGGGTTTGAAAGCAAGGGACTGATGGGCTTGAAGAAGAAGGTCTGTTCGGCTTTAAATAGAGGGTGTGATGAGCCTGAAGGCGACGGTCTTATGGGCTTGGATGCAAGTATCTGATAGGCTTGAAGGTAAGGGTTTCATGAGTCTGAATGCAAGGGTCTGTTGGGGTTGAAGGCAAGGGACTGATGGCCTTGAAGGCGATGGTCTATTTTGTATAAAAGCGAGTATGTGATGGCTTTGAAGGCAATTGTCCAATGGACGTAAATGCAAGTGTCTCATGTCCTTGTAGGCGATGGTCTGCTGAGCCTGAAGGCTAAGTTCTGATGTGTTTGAAGGCGAGGGTGTGAAGAGATTGAACGGTTCGGTCTGTTGGGCTTGATGGCGAGGGTCTGTTGGGCTTGAAAGAGGTTTAATGGGGTTGAAGGCGAGTGTCTTATTGACGTGAATGGTAGGGTATGATGGGCTGGAGGTTGAGGATCTAATGGGTTCTAAGGCGAGTGTCTGATGGGCTTGAAGATGAGGGTGTGATGAGTTTAATTCAACGGTCTATTGGGCTTGAAGGCGAGACACTGATAGGCTTGAAGACGAGGGTTTGTTGGGCCTGAAGTTAAGGGTTTTATAAGCTTTGGATGCCAGGATCTGATGGGCTTGAAGGTGAGTGTGTGATGAGTTTAAAGGCTAAGGTCTATTGGGCTTGAAAGCGAGGGACTGATGGGCTTGAAGAAGAAGATCTGTTTGACTTTAAAACGAGTGTCTGATGAGTCTGAAGGCCAGGGTCTTATGATCTTGGATGCAAGTGTCTGCCGCACTTGAAGGTATGAGTGTGAGGAGCTTGATTGCAGTGGTCTGTTCGAATTGAAGGCAGGTTTCTGATGGACAAGAAGGCGAGGGTTTGTTGTTCTTGAACTCTTGGATCTTATGGACTTTAAGGTGAGGTCTAAGATGAGCCTGAAGGCGAGGGTCTGATATGCTTGAACGCGAGGGTCTGATAGGCTTGAATGCAAATGTGTGATGAAATTGAAGGCTAGTGGCTGTTGCTCTTGAAGGCAAGAGAATGATGGGTTTGAAGGAGAGGGTCTGTTAGGCTTCAAAGTGATGGTGTCATGGGTTTCAAAACGAGTGTCTGATGACGTGAATGCGAGGTCTGATGGGTTTGAAGGTGAGGGCGTGATGACCCTTAAGGCGAGGGTGTTATTTGCTTGGATGCGACGGTCTGATGGGCTTCAAAGTGAGGGTGTATAAGCTTGAATGCTATAGTCTGTTGCGTTTGAAGGCAATGGACTTATGGACGTAAAGGCGAGGGGCTGCTGAGAAGGAAGGCGAGGGTCTTATGAGCTTGGATGCGAGTGTCTGATGGGCTTCAAGGTGAGGGTGTGATGTGTTTAAAGGCTGGGGTCTATTGGGGTTGAAGGCGAGGGACTGATGGTCTTGAAGGGGAGGGTCTGATGTGCTGGAAGGCGAGGGTCTAATGTCCTTGAAGGCAAGGGTCTGATGTGCTTGAAGGCGAATGTGTGATGAACGTGAAGGGTAGTGTCTTCTGGATTTGAAGGCAATTGGCCGATGGGCTTGAAGAAGAGGGTCTGTTCGGCTTTAAAACGAGTGTCTGATTAGTCTGAAGGCGAGGGTCATATGAGCTTGGATGCAAGGGTCTGATGGGCTTGAAGGTAAGGGTGTGATGAGTTTGAATGTGAGGGTCTGTTGGGGTTGAATTCAAGGGACTGATGGACTTGAAGGTGAGTGACTGTTTTGCATGAAAGCGAGTGTCTGATGATGGTTTTTTAGGCGGTTGGCCATTGGACATAAATGCAGAGCGTCTGATGGGCTTGAAGGATATGGTCTGCTAAGCCTGAAGGCGAAGGTCTAATGGGCTAGAAAGCGAGGAAATGAAGCTTGAACGTGAGGGTCTGTTGGGCATTAAGGTGAGAGTTTGCTGGTCTTGAAATCAAGGGTCTAATGGGCTTGAAGGTGAGTGTCTGATGGAGGTGAATGCTAGGGTATGATGGCTGGAAGGCGAGGGTCTAATGTGCTTGAATGCGAGTGTCTGATGGGCTTGAAGGTGAGTGTGTGATGAGCTTGAATGCAAGGGTCTTTTGGGGTTGAAGGCAAGTTTGTGATGGACGTGAAGGCGAGGGGGTGTTGTTCTTGAACTCGTGGATCTTATCGCCTTGAAGGAGACGTTTTCGATGAGCCTTAAGGCGAGGGTCCGATGTGGTTGAACGCAAGGGTCTGATAGGCTTGAATGCCAATGTGTGCTGAACTTGAAGGGTAGTGTGTGTTGGGCTTGAAGGCAAGAGAGTGATAGGTTTGAAGGAGCGGGTCTGTTAGGCTTCAATGTGAGGGTCTCATGGGTTTCAAGGCGAATGTCTGATGACGTGAATGCGAGGGTCTGATGGGTTTGAAGGTGACAGTGTGATGAGCCTTAAGGCGAGGGTCTTATGGGCTTGGATACGACGGTCTGATAGGGTCCAATGTGAGGGTGTATAAGCTTGAAGGCTATAGTCTGTTGCGACTGAACGCAATGGACTGATGGATTTGAATGCGAGGGGCTGTTGAGAAGGAAGGCGAGGGTCTTATGAGCTTGGATGCGAGTGTTGATGGGCTTGAAGGTGAGGATGTGAAGAATTTAAAGAGTAGGATCTATTGGTCCTGAAGGCGAGAGACTGATGGGCTTGAAGGGGAGGGTCTGATGTGCTGAAAGGTGAGCGTCTAATGTCCTTGAAGGCATTTGTCTGATGTGCTTGAAGGCTAATGTGTGATGAACTTGAAGGGTAGTGCCTTTTGGATTTGAAGGCAAGGAACTGATGGGCTTGAAAAAGGTCTGTTTGGCTTTAGAACGAGTGTCTGATGTGTCTGAAGGCGAGGGTCTTATGAGCTTGGATGCAAGGGTCTGATGGGCTTTAAGGTAAAGGTGTGATGATCTTGAATAGAAGGATCTTTTGGGGTTGAAGGCAAGTTTCTGATGGACGTGAAGGCGAGGGTGTGTTGTTCTTGAACTCGTGGATCTTATGGACTTGAAGGTGAGGTTTTCGATGAGCCTAAAGGCGAAGGTCTGACGTGGTTGAACGCTAGGGTCTGATAGGCTTGAATGCAAATGTGTGATGAACGTTAAGGCTGGTATCTGTTGGGCTTGAAGGCAAGAGAATGATGGGTTTGAAGGTGAGGGTGTGATGAGCCTTAAGGCGAGGGTCTTAAGAGCTTGGATGCGAGGATATGATGGGTTTGACGGTGAGGAAGTGATGAGTTTAAAGGCTAGGGGTCTATTGGGCTTGAAGGCGAGAGACTGATGGGTTTGACGGGGAGAGTCTGATGTGCTGGAAGGCGAGAGTCTGATTTGCTTGAAGGCGACGGTCTAATGTGCTTTAAGGCAAATGTGTGATGAACTTGAAGGGTAGTGTCTTGTGGATTTGAAGGCAAGGGACTGATGGGCTTAAAGAAGAAGGTCTTTCAGGCTTTAAACGAGTGTCTGCCGAGTCTGAAGGAGAGGGTCTTATGTGCTTGGATCCAACGGTCTGATGGGCTTGAAGGTAAGGGTGTGATGAGCTTGAATGCAAGGGTCTGTTGGGGTTGAAGACAAGGGACCGATGGACTTGAAGGCGAGTTTCTGTTTTGCATGAAAACGATTGTCTGATGTGTTTTTAGGCGAGTGTCCAATGGACATGAATGGAGGGTCTGATGGGGTTGAAGGCGATGATCTGCTGAGCCTGAGGGCGAGGGTCTAATGGACTAGAGAGCGAGGATGTGATGAGCTTGAACGTGAGGGTCTGTTGGGCTTGAAGGTGAGTGTCTATTGGTCTTGAAAGCGAGGGTCTAATGGGCTTGAAGGCGAGTGTCTGATGGACGTGATTGCTAGGGTATGATGGGCTGGAAGGCGAGGGTCTAATGGGCTTGAAGGCGAAGATCTGATGGGCTTGAAGGTGAGGGTGTGATGAGCTTGAATGCAAGGGCCTGTTGGGGTTGAAGGCAAGTTTCTGATGGACGTGAAGGTCTGTTGTCATTGAACTTGTGATCTTATGGACTTGAAGGAGGGTTTCGATGAGCTTAAGGCGAGGGTCTGATGTGTTGAACGCGAGGGTCTGATAGGCTTGAATGCAATGTGTGCTGAACTTGAAGGTAGTGTTGTTAGGCTTAAGGCAAGGAGATGGTTGAAGATCTGTTGGCTTCAAAGTGAGGGTCTCTGGTTTCAAGGCGTGTCTGATGACGTGAATGCGAGGGTCTGATGGGTTTGAAGGCGAGGTGTGATGAGCCTAAGCGAGGGTCTTATGGGCTTGGATCGACGGTCTGATGGTTTCCAATGTGAGGTGTATAAGCTTGAAGGCTATAGTCTGTTGGGATTGAAGGCAATGGACTGATGGACTTAAGCGAGGGCTGTTGAGAAGGAAGGAGGTTTTAGCTTGGATGCGAAGGTTGATGGGCTTGAAGGTGAGGTGTGAGAATTAATAGGGTCTATTGGCTTGAAGGCGAGGGACTGATGGCTTGAAGGGAGGTCTGATGTGCTGAAAGGGAGGTCTATGTGCTTTCAGGCTGAGGCTATGTTATGAACTTGAAGGGTATGTCCTTTTGGATTTGAAGGCAAGGACTGATGGGCTTAAGAAGAAGGTCTTTGGCTTTAAAACGAGTGTCTGATGGTCTGAAGGCGAGGGTCTTATGTGCTTGGATCAAGGTCTGATGGCTTGAAGGTAAAGGTGTGATGACTTGAATGAAGGATCTTTGGGGTTGAAGGCAAGTTTTGATGGACGTGAAGGCGAGGGTGTGTTGTTCTTGAACTCGTGGATCTTATGGACTTGAAGGTGAGGTTTTCGATGAGCCTAAAGGCGAAGGTCTGACGTGGTTGAACGCTAGGTCTGATAGGCTTGAATGCAAATTGTGTGATGAACGTTAAGGCTGGAATCTGTTGGCTTGAAGGCAAGAGAATGATGGTTTGAAGGTGGAGGGTGTGATGAGCCTTAAGGCGAGGGTCTTAAGAGCTTGGATGCGAGGATATGATGGGTTTGACGGTGAGGAAGTGATGAGTTTAAAGGCTAGGGTCTATTGGGCTTGAAGGCGAGAGACTGATGGTTTGACGGGGAGAGTCTGATGTTCTGGAAGGCGAGAGTCTGATTTGCTTGAAGGCGACGGTCTAATGTGCTTTAAGGCAAATGTGTGATGAACTTGAAGGGTAGTGTCTTGTGGATTTAAAGGCAAGGGACTGATGGGCTTAAAGAAGAAGGTCTTTCAGGCTTTAAAACGAGTGTCTGCCGAGTCTGAAGGAGAGGGTCTTATGTGCTTGGATCCAACGGTCTGATGGGCTTGAAGGTAAGGGTGTGATGAGCTTGAATGCAAGGGTCTGTTGGGGTTGAAGACAAGGGACCGATGGACTTGAAGGCGAGTTTCTGTTTTGCATGAAAACGATTGTCTGATGTGTTTTTAGGCGAGTGTCCAATGGACATGAATGGGAGGTCTGATGGGGTTGAAGGCGATGATCTGCTGAGCCTGAGGGCGAGGGTCTAATGGACTAGAGAGCGAGGATGTGATGAGCTTGAACGTGAGGGTCTGTTGGGCTTGAAGGTGAGTGTCTATTGGTCTTGAAAGCGAGGGTCTAATGGGCTTGAAGGCGAGTGTCTGATGGACGTGATTGCTAGGGTATGATGCGCTGGAAGGCGAGGGTCTAATGGGCTTGAAGGCGAAGATCTGATGGGCTTGAAGGTGAGGGTGTGATGAGCTTGAATGCAAGGGCCTGTTGGGGTTGAAGGCAAGTTTCTGATGGACGTGAAGGTCTGTTGTCATTGAACTTGTGTATCTTATGGACTTGAAGGTCAGGGTTTCGATGAGCTTGAAGGCGAAGGTCTGATGTGCTTGAAGACGAGGGTCTGATAGGCTTGAATGCGAATGTGTGATGAACTTGAATGCTAGTGTTTGTTAGGCTTTAAGGCAAGGAGAGGATCTGTTGGGCTTCAAAGTGAGGGTCTGCTGTGTTTCAAGGAGAGTGTCTGATGACGTGAATGCGAGGGTCTGATGGGTTTGAAGGCGAGGGTGTGATGAGCCTAACTCGATTGTCTTATGGGCTTGGATGCGACGTCTGCTGGGTTTCAAAGTGAGGATGTATAAGCTTGAAGGCTATAGTGTGTTGGGTTTGAAGGCAATGGACTGATGGACTTAAGGCGAGGGTCTGTTGAGCTGGAAGTTGAGGATCTGTTTAGCAGGAAGGCGAAGGTCTGTGGGCTTGAAGGTGAGGGTGTGATGAGCTTGAATGCTAGGGTCTATTGGGCTTAAGGCGAGGGGCTCATTGGCTTAAAGGAGAGGGTCTGATGTGCTTGAAGGCGAGGGTCTGATGTGCTTCAAGGCGAATGTTTAATAAAACTTGAGGGTAGTGTCTTGTGGATTTGAAGGCAAGGGACTGATGGGCTTAAAGAAGAAGGTCTTTCAGGCTTTAAAACGAGTGTCTGCCGAGTCTGAAGGAGAGGGTCTTATGTGCTTGGATCCAACGGTCTGATGGGCTTGAAGGTAAGGGTGTGATGAGCTTGAATGCAAGGGTCTGTTGGGGTTGAAGGCAAGTTTCTGATGGACGTGAAGGCGAGGGTGTGTTGTTCTTGAACTCGTGGATCTTATGGACTTGAAGGTGAGGTTTTCGATGAGCCTAAAGGCGAAGGTCTGACGTGGTTGAACGCTAGGGTCTGATAGGCTTGAATGCAAATGTGTGATGAACGTTAAGGCTGGAATCTGTTGGGCTTGAAGGCAAGAGAATGATGGGTTTGAAGGTGAGGGTGTGATGAGCCTTAAGGCGAGGGTCTTAAGAGCTTGGATGCGAGGATATGATGGGTTTGACGGTGAGGAAGTGATGAGTTTAAAGGCTAGGGTCTATTGGGCTTGAAGGCGAGATACTGATGGGTTTGACGGGGAGAGTCTGATGTTCTGGAAGGCGAGAGTCTGATTTGCTTGAAGGCGACGGTCTAATGTGCTTTAAGGCAAATGTGTGATGAACTTGAAGGGTAGTGTCTTGTGGATTTAAAGGCAAGGGACTGATGGGCTTAAAGAAGAAGGTCTTTCAGGCTTTAAAACGAGTGTCTGCCGAGTCTGAAGGAGAGGGTCTTATGTGCTTGGATCCAACGGTCTGATGGGCTTGAAGGTAAGGGTGTGATGAGCTTGAATGCAAGGGTCTGTTGGGGTTGAAGACAAGGGACCGATGGACTTGAAGGCGAGTTTCTGTTTTGCATGAAAACGATTGTCTGATGTGTTTTTAGGCGAGTGTCCAATGGACATGAATGGGAGGGTCTGATGGGGTTGAAGGCGATGATCTGCTGAGCCTGAGGGCGAGGGTCTAATGGACTAGAGAGCGAGGATGTGATGAGCTTGAACGTGAGGGTCTGTTGGGCTTGAAGGTGAGTGTCTATTGGTCTTGAAAGCGAGGGTCTAATGGGCTTGAAGGCGAGTGTCTGATGGACGTGATTGCTAGGGTATGATGCGCTGGAAGGCGAGGGTCTAATGGGCTTGAAGGCGAAGATCTGATGGGCTTGAAGGTGAGGGTGTGATGAGCTTGAATGCAAGGGCCTGTTGGGGTTGAAGGCAAGTTTCTGATGGACGTGAAGGTCTGTTGTCATTGAACTTGTGTATCTTATGGACTTGAAGGTCAGGGTTTCGATGAGCTTGAAGGCGAAGGTCTGATGTGCTTGAAGACGAGGGTCTGATAGGCTTGAATGCGAATGTGTGATGAACTTGAATGCTAGTGTTTGTTAGGCTTTAAGGCAAGGAGAGGATCTGTTGGGCTTCAAAGTGAGGGTCTGCTGTGTTTCAAGGAGAGTGTCTGATGACGTGAATGCGAGGGTCTGATGGGTTTGAAGGCGAGGGTGTGATGAGCCTAAACTCGATTGTCTTATGGGCTTGGATGCGACGGTCTGCTGGGTTTCAAAGTGAGGATGTATAAGCTTGAAGGCTATAGTGTGTTGGGTTTGAAGGCAATGGACTGATGGACATTAAGGCGAGGGTCTGTTGAGCTGGAAGTTGAGGATCTGTTTAGCAGGAAGGCGAAGGTCTGATGGGCTTGAAGGTGAGGGTGTGATGAGCTTGAATGCTAGGGTCTATTGGGCTTTAAGGCGAGGGGCTCATTGGCTTAAAGGAGAGGGTCTGATGTGCTTGAAGGCGAGGGTCTGATGTGCTTCAAGGCGAATGTTTAATGAACTTGAAGGGTAGTGTCTTGTGGATTTGAAGGCAAGGGACTGATGGGCTTAAAGAAGAAGGTCTTTCAGGCTTTAAAACGAGTGTCTGCCGAGTCTGAAGGAGAGGGTCTTATGTGCTTGGATCCAACGGTCTGATGGGCTTGAAGGTAAGGGTGTGATGAGCTTGAATGCAAGGGTCTGTTGGGGTTGAAGACAAGGGACCGATGGACTTGAAGGCGAGTTTCTGTTTTGCATGAAAACGAGTGTCTGATGTGTTTTTAGGCGAGTGTCTAATGGACATGAATGCGAGGGTCTGATGGGGTTGAAGGCGATGATCTGCTGAGCCTGAAAGCGAGGGTCTAATGGGCTAGAGAGCGAGGATGTGATGAGCTTGAACGTGAGGGTCTGTTGGGCTTGAAGGTGAGTGTCTATTGGTCTTGAAAGCGAGGGTCAAATGGGCTTGAAGGCGAGTGTCTGATGGACGTGATTGCTAGGGTATGATGGGCTGGAAGGCGAGGATCTAATGTGCTTGAAGGCGAAGATCTGATGGGCTTGAAGGTGAGGGTGTGATGAGCTTGAATGCAAGGGCCTGTTGGGGTTGAAGGCAAGTTTCTGATGGACGTGAAGGTCTGTTGTCATTGAACTTGTGTATCTTATGGACTTGAAGGTCAGGGTTTCGATGAGCTTGAAGGCGAAGGTCTGATGTGCTTGAAGGCGAGGGTCTGATAGGCTTGAATGCGAATGTGTGATGAACTTGAATGCTAGTGTTTGTTAGGCTTTAAGGCAAGAAGGAGAGGATCTGTTGGGCTTCAAAGTGAGGGTCTGCTGTGTTTCAAGGAGAGTGTCTGATGACGTGAATGCGAGGGTCTGATGGGTTTGAAGGCGAGGGTGTGATGAGCCTAAACTCGATTGTCTTATGGGCTTGGATGCGACGGTCTGCTGGGTTTCAAAGTGAGGATGTATAAGTTTGAAGGCTATAGTGTGTTGGGTTTGAAGGCAATGGACTGATGGACATTAAGGCGAGGGTCTGTTGAGCTGGAAGTCGAGGATCTGTTTAGCAGGAAGGCGAAGGTCTGATGGGCTTGAAGGTGAGGGTGTGATGAGCTTGAATGCTAGGGTCTATTGGGCTTTAAGGCGAGGGGCTCATTGTCTTAAAGGAGAGGGTCTGATGTGCTTCAAGGCGAATGTTTAATGAACTTGAAGGGTAGAGTCTTCTCTGTTGGAATGCAAGGGACTGATGAGCTTGAAGAAGAAGGTCTCTTCGGCTTTAAAAAGAGGGTCTCATGAACGTGAAGGCGAGGGTCTTTTTGCCTTTTATGCAAGGGTCTGAAGGGCTTGAATGTAAGGGTGTGATGAGGTTGAATGCAAGAGTCTGTTGGTTGAAGGCAAGGGATTGATGGCCTCGAAGGCGAGGGTTTGTTTTGCATAAAAGCGAGTGTCTGATGGCTTTGAAGGCAAGTGTCCAATGGTTGTGAATTCAAGGGTCTCATGGGTTTGAAGGCGATATTCTGCTGAGTCTGAAGTCAAAGATCTGATGGTCTTGAAAGCGAGGATGTGATGAGCTTGAACGTGTGGGTCTGTTGGGCTTTAGGGCGAGGATATGTTTGGCTTGAAAACGAGGGTCTAATGGGGTTGAAGGCGAGTGTCTGATGGACGTGAATGCGAGGGTATGATGCGCTGGACGGCGGGGATCTAATGGGCTTGAACGCGAGAGTCTGATGGGCTTGAAGGTGGGTTTGTGATGAGCTTGAATGCAAGGGTCTGTTGGGGTTTAAGGCAAGTTTCTGATGGACGTGAAGGCGAGGGTCTGCTGTTCTTGAACTCGTGGATCTTATGGACTTGAAGGTAAAGGTGCGATGAGCCTGAAGGCGAAGGTCTAATGTGCTTGAAGGCGAGGCTCTGATAGGTTTGAATGCTAATGTGTGATGAACTTGAAGGCTAGTGTCTGTTGGGCTTGAAGGCAAGAGAGTGATGGGCTTGAAGGAGAGGGTCTGTCGGGCTTTATAATGAGGGTCTGATGGGTTTCGAAGCGAGTTTGTGATGACGTGAATGCGAGGGTCTCATAGGCTTGAAGGAAAGGGTGTGATGAGCCTGAAGGTGAGGGTCTTATGGGATTAGATGCGACGGTCTGATGCGCTTCAAAGTGGGATGTATAAGCTTGAATGCTATAGTGTGTTGGGTTTGAAGGCAAGAGACTGATGGACTTGAAGGCGAGGGTCTAGTGGGCCCGAAGGCGAGGGCCTTATGTTCTTGGATGCGAGGGTCTGATGGGCTTGAGGGTGGGGGTTTAATGGGCTTGAAGGGTAATGTCTGTTGGTCGAGAAGGCGAGGGACTAATGTGCTGAAGGAGAGGGTCTGATGTGGTAAATGGCGAGGGTCTGATGTGCTTGAAAGCAAGGGTCTGATGTGCTTGAAAGTAAGGGTCTGATGAGCTTGAAAGCGAAAGTTTGATTAACTTGAAGGGTAATGTCTTTTGGGTTTGAATGCAAGGGACTGATTGGCTTGAAGAAGAAGGCCTGCTCGGCTTTAAAACGAGTGTCTGATGAACCTGAAGGAGAGGGTCTTATGAGCTTTTGATGCAATGGTCTGATGGGCTTGAAAGTAATGGTGTGATGAGCTTGAATGCAAAGGTCTGTTGGGGTTGAAGTCAAGGGTCTGATAGACTTGAAGGCGATTGTTTGTTTTGCATAAAAGAGGGTGTCTAATGGGTTTGAAAGCGAGTGTCCAATGGGCGTGAATGTGATTGTCTCATGGATTTGAAGGCGATTTTCTGCTGAGCCTGAAGGGAAAGGTCTGATGGGCTAGAAAGCGAAAATGTGATATGCTTGAACGTGAGGGTCTGTTGAGCTTGAAGGCAGGGGTCTACTGGGCTTGAAAGCGAGACTTTAATGGGCTTGAAGGAGAGAGTCTGATGGACGTGAATGCGAGGGTATGATGGACTGGAAGGCAAAGGTCTAATGGGTTTGAAGGCGAGTGTCTGACTGGTTTGAAGGGTAGGGTCTGATGTGTTGAAAGGTGAGGGTCTGATGTGCTTGAAGGCATGGGTCTGATGTGCTTGAGGGCTAATGTGTGATGAACTTGAAGGATAGTGTCTTTTGGATTTGAAGGCAAGGAATAGATGGGCTTGAAAAAGAAGGTCTGCTTGGTTTTAAAACGAGTGTCTGATGAGTCTGAAGGCGAGGGTCTTATGAGCTTGAATGCAAGAGTCTGACGAGCTTGAAAGTAAGGGTGTAATGAGCTTGAATGGAATGGTCTGTTGGGGTTGAAGACAAGTTTCTGATGCTCGTGAACGCGAGGGTCTCTTGTTCTTGAACTAGTGGATCATATGCACTTGAAGGTGAGGTTTTCGATGAGCCTGAAGGAGAGGGTCTGATTTGCTTGAACTCGAGTTTCTGATAGGCTCCAATGCAAATGTGTGATGAACTTAAAGGCTAGCGTCTGTTGGGCTTGAAAGCAAGAGAGTTATGGGTTTGAAGGAGAGGGTCTGTTAGGCTTCAAAGTGAGGGTCTCATGGGTTTCAAGGCGAGTGTCTGATGACGTGAATGCGAGTGTGTGATGGGTTTGAAGGTAAGGGTGTGATGAGCCTTAAGGCGAGGGTGTTATGGGCTTGGATGCGACGGTCTGATGAGCTTCAAAGCGAGGGCGTATAAGCTTGAAGGCTATAGCCTTTTGCAATTGAAGGCAATGGACTGATGGACTTGGAGGCGAGGGGCTGTTGAGAAGGAAGGCGAGTGTCTTATGTACTTGGATGCGAGGGTTTGTTGGGCTTGAAGGTGTGGGTGTGATGAAATTAAAGGCTAGGGTCTATTGGGCTTCAAAGCGACGGACTGATGGGCTTGAAGGGGAGGATTTGATGTGCTGGAGGGTGAGGATCTGATGTGCTTGAAAGCCAGGGTCTGACGAGCTTGAAGGCTAATGTGTGATGAACTTGAAGGGTACTGTCTTTTGGATTTGAAGGCAAATTACTGATTGGCTTGAAGAAGGTCTGCTTCGCTTTAAAACGAGTGTCTGATGAGTCTGAAGGCGAGGGTCTTATGAGCTTGGATGCAAGGGTTTGATGGGTTTGAAGGTGTGGGTGTGATGAAATTAAAGGCTAGGGTCTATTGGGCTTCAAAGCGAGGAACTGATGGGTTTGAAGGGGAGGGTGTGATGTGCTGCAGGGTGAGGATCTGATGTGCTTGAAGGGGGTGGTCTGATATGCTTGAAGGCTAATATTTGATGAACTTGAAGGGTAGTGTCTTTTGGATTTGAAGGCAAGGGACTGATGGGCTTGAAGAAGAAGGTCAGTTTGGCTTTAAAACGAGTATCTGATGAGTTTGGAGGCGACAGTCTTATGAGCTTGGATGCGAGGGTTTGATGGATTTGAAGGTGTGGGTGTGATGAAATTAAAGGCTAGGGTCTATTGGGCTTCAAAGCGAGGAACTGATGGGCTTGAAGGGGAGGGTGTGATGTGCTGCAGGGTGAGGATCTGATGTGCTTGAAGGGGGTGGTCTGATGTGCTTGAAGGCTAATATTTGATGAACTTGAAGGGTAGTGTCTTTTGGATTTGAAGGCAAGGGACTGATGGGCTTGAAGAAGAAGGTCAGTTTGGCTTTAAAACGAGTATCTGATGAGTTTGAAGGCGACAGTCTTATGAGCTTGGATGCAAGGGTCTGATGAGCTTGAGGGTAAGGGTCTGATGAGCTTGAATGCAAGGGTCTGTTTGGGTTGAAGGCAAGTTTCTGAATGACGCGAAGGCAAGGGTCTTTTGTTCTTAAACTCGTGGATCTTATCGACTTGAAGGTGAGGTTTCCGATGAGCCTGAAGGCGAGGGTCTAATGTGCTCGAACGCAAGGATCTGATAGGCTTGAATGCAAATGTGTGATGAACTTGAAGGTTAGTATCTGTTGGGCTTGAAGGCAAGAGAATGATGGGTTTGAAGGAGAGGATCTGTTAGGCTTCAAAGTGAGGGTCTCATGGGTGTCAAAGCGAGTGTCTGATGACGTAAATGCTAGGGTCTGATGGGTTTGAAGGTGAGGGTGTGATGAGCCTTAAGGCGAGGGTCTTATTGGCTTGGAATCGACGGTCTGATGGGCTTCAAAGTGAGAGTGTATAAGCTTGAAGGCTATAGTCTGTTGCGTTTGAATTCAATGGAATGATTGACTTGAAGGCGAGGGGCTGTTGAGAAGGAAGGTTAGGGTCTTATGAGCTTGGATGTGAGGGTCTGATGGGCCTGAAGGTGAGGGTGTTGAAGGCTCGGGTCTATTGGGCTTGAAGGCGAGGAACTGATGGGCTTGAAGGGGAGGGTCTGATGTGCTGGGAGGTGAGGGTCTGATGTGCTTGAAGGCATGGGTCTGATGCGCTTGAAGGCTAATGTGTGATGAACTTGAAGGGTAGTGTCTTTTAGATTTGAAGGCAAGGTACTGATAGGCTTGAAGAAGAAGGTCTGTTTGGCTTTAACACGAGTGTCTGATGAGTCTGAAGGCGAGGCTCTTATGAGCTTGGATGCGAGTGTCTGATGGGCTTGAATGTGAGTGTGTGATAAGTTTAAAGGCTAGGGTCTATTGGGCTTGAAAGCGAGGGACTGATGGGCTTGAAGGGGAGGGTCTGATGTGCTGGAAGGTGAGGGTCTAATGTGCTTGAAAGCGAGAGTCTGATGTGCTTGAAGGCGAATGTGTGATGAACTTGGTAGGTAGTGTCTTTTCGATTTGAAGGGAAGGGACTGATGGGCTTTAAGAAGAAGGTCTGTTCGGCTTTAAAACGAGTGTCTGATGAGTCTTAAGGCGAGTGTCTTCTGAGCTTGGATGGAAGGGTCTGATGGGCCGGAAGGTAAGGGTCTGATGGACTGGAAGGTAAGGGTGTGATGAGCTTGAATGCGAGTGTCTGTTGGAGTTGAAGGCAGGGGACTGATGGACTTGAAGGCTAGTGTCTGTTTTGCATGAAAGCGAGTGTCTGATGGGCTTCAAGGTGAGGGTGTGATGAGTATGAAAGGAAGGGTCTGTTGGGGTTGAAGGCAATTGTCTGATGGACGTGAAGGCGAGGGGGTGTTGTTCTTGATCTCGTGGGTCTTATTGACTTGAAGGTGAGATTTTCGATGAGCCTGAAGGAGAGGTTCTGATGTGCTCGAACGCAAGGATCTGTTAGGCTTGATTGCAAATGTGTGATGAACTTGAATGTTAGTATTTGTTGGGCTTGAAGGCAAGACAATGATGGGTTTGAAGGAGAGGGTCTGTTAGGCTTGAAAGTGAGGGTCTGATGGGTTTCAAGGAGAGTGTCTGATGACTTGAATGCTAGGGTCTGATGGCTTGAAGGTGAGGGTCTAATGAGCGTTAAGGCGAGGGTGTTATGGGCTTGGATGCGACGGTCTGATGGGCTTCAAAGTGAGGGTGTATTAGCTTGAAGGCTATAGTCTGTTGCGTTTGAAGGGAATGGACTGATGGACTTGAAGGCGAGGGGCTATAGAGGAGGAAGGCGAGGGTCTTCTGAGCTTGGATGAGTGTGTCTGATGGGTTTGAAGGTGAGGGTGTGATGAGTTTAAAGGCTAGCGTTTATTGGGCTTCAAGGGGAGGAACTAATAGGCTTGAAGGAGAGGGTCTGATGTGCTTGAAAGCATGGGTCTGATGTTCTTGAAGGCTGATGTGTGATGAACATGAAGGGTAGTTTCTCTTGGATTTGAAGGCAAGGGACTGATGGGCCTGAAGGGGAGGGTCTGATTTTCTGGAACGCGAGGGTCTAAAATGCTTGAAAACGAGGGTCTGATGAGCATGAAGGCGGATATGTGATGAACTTGAAGGGTAGTGTCTTTTGTTTTTGAAGGCAAGGGACTGATCGTCTTGAAGAAGAAAGTCTCTTCGGCTTTAAAACGAGTGTCTGATGAGTCTGAAGGCGAGGATCTTATGAGCTTGGATGGAAGGGTCTGATGGGCTTGAAGGTAAGGGTTTGATGAGCTTGAATGCGAGTGTCTGTTGGGGTTGAAGGCAAGGGAATGAAAGACTTGAAGGCGAGTGTCTGTTTTGTATGAAAACGAGTGTCTGATGGGCTTGAAGGAGATAGTCTACTGAGCCTGACGGCGAAGGTCTAATGGGCTAGAAAGCGAGGATGTGATGAGCATGAGCGTGAGGGGGTTGTTGGGTTTGAAGGTGAGGGTCTGTTGTTAATGAAAGCGAGGGTCTAATGGGCTTGAAGGCGAGTTTCTGATGGACGTGAATGCTAGAGAATGATGGGCTGAAGGCGAGGGTCGAATGGGCTGAAAGCGAATGTGTGATGGGCTTCAAGGTGAGGGTGTGAGATTTGAATGCAAGGGTCTGTTGGGGTTGAAGGCAAGTTTCTGATTGACGTGAAGGCGAGGGTCTGTTGCTCTTGAACTCGTGGAACTTATCGACTTGAAGGTGAGGTTTTCGATGAGCCTGAAAGAGAGGGTCTTTTGTGGTTGAACGCGAGGGTCTGATAGCCCTAAATGCAAATGTGTGATGAACTTAAAGGTTAGTGTCTTTTGGGCTTGAAGGCAAGAGAGTGATGGGTTTGAAGGAGAGGGTCTGTTAGGCTTCAAAGTGAGGGTCTCATGGGTTTCAATGCGAGTGTCTGATGACTTGAATGCGAGGTTCTCATGGGTTTGAAGGTGAGGGTCTGATGAGTCATAAGGCGAGGGTGTTATGTTCTTGGATGCGACATTCTGATGGGCTTCAAAGTGAGGGTGTATAAGCTTGAAGGCTATAGTCTGTCGCGATTGAACGCAATTAACTGATGGACTTGAAGGCGAGGGGCTGTTGGAAGGAAGTCAAGGGTCTTATGAGCTTGGATGCGAGGGTCTGATGGGCTTGAAGGTGATGGTGTAATAAGTTTAAATTCTAGGGTCTATTTGGCTTGAAAGCGAGGGACTGATGGGCTTGAAGAAGTAGGTCTGTTCGGCTTTAAAATGAGTGTCTGATGAGTCTGAATGTGATGGTCTTATGAGCTTGGATAGAAGGTCTGATGGGCTTGAAGGTAAGGGTGTGATGAGCTTGAATTCGAGGGTCCGTTGGGTTTAAGGCAAGGGACTGATGGACTTGAAGGCGAGTGTCTGTTTTGCATGAAGCGAGTGTCTTATGGGTTTTTAGGCTGGTGTCCAATGGACATGAATGCGAGGGTCTGATGGGCTTGAAGCAGATGGTTTTGCTGGGACTGAAGCGAAGGTCTATTTGTCTAGATAAAAGCGAGGTTGTGATGAGCTTGAAGGTGGGTCTGTTGGGCTTTAAGGTGAGGGTCTGTTTGTCTTAAAAGCGAGGGTCTAATGGGCTTGAAGGCGAGTGTCTGATGGACGTGAATTCTAGGGTATGATGGGCTGGAAGGTGAGGGTCTAATGGGCTTCAATGCGAGTGTCTGATGGGCTTGAAGGTGAGGGTGTGATGAGCTTGAATACCATGATCTGTTGGGGTTGAAGGCTGGTTTCTAATGAACGTGAAGGCGAGGGTCTGTTGTTCTTGAACTCCTTGATCTTATCGACTTGAAGGTGAGGTTTTTGATGAGCCTGAAGGCGAGGTCTATTGCTTGAACCAAAATCTGATAGGCTTAAAAGCAAAGTGTGATGAACTTAAAAGGTTAGTTTGTTGGCTTGAAGGGAAAAAGATTATGGGTTTGAAGGAGAGGGTCTGGGTTTGGCTTCAAAGTGAGGGTCTCATGGGTTTCAAGGCGAGTGTCCCGATGACTTGGAATGCTATGTTGATGGGTTTTTAAGGTATGGTGTGATGACCTTAAGGCGAGGGTGTTATGGGCTTGGATGCGAGGTCTGATTTGGCTTCAAAAGGGGGGTATAAGCTTGAAGGCTTAGCCTTTTGCTTGAAGGCAATGGGCTGATGGGCTTGAGGCGAGGGCTGTTGAGAAGGAAGCGGGTCTTTTGAACTTGGATGGAGGGTTTGGTTGGGCTTGAAGGTGTGGGTGTGATGAAATTAAAGGCTAGGGTCTATTGGGCTTCAAAGCGACGGACTGATGGGCTTGAAGGGGAGGATTTGATGTGCTGGAGGGTGAGGATCTGATGTGCTTGAAAGCCAGGGTCTGACGAGCTTGAAGGCTAATGTGTGATGAACTTGAAGGGTACTGTCTTTTGGATTTGAAGGCAAATTACTGATTGGCTTGAAGAAGGTCTGCTTCGCTTTAAAACGAGTGTCTGATGAGTCTGAAGGCGAGGGTCTTATGAGCTTGGATGCGAGGGTTTGATGGGTTTGAAGGTGTGGGTGTGATGAAATTAAAGGCTAGGGTCTATTGGGCTTCAAAGCGAGGAACTGATGGGTTTGAAGGGGAGGGTGTGATGTGCTGCAGGGTGAGGATCTGATGTGCTTGAAGGGGGTGGTCTGATGTGCTTGAAGGCTAATATTTGATGAACTTGAAGGGTAGTGTCTTTTGGATTTGAAGGCAAGGGACTGATGGGCTTGAAGAAGAAGGTCAGTTTGGCTTTAAAACGAGTATCTGATGAGTTTGGAGGCGACAGTCTTATGAGCTTGGATGCGAGGGTTTGATGGATTTGAAGGTGTGGGTGTGATGAAATTAAAGGCTAGGGTCTATTGGGCTTCAAAGCGAGGAACTGATGGGCTTGAAGGGGAGGGTGTGATGTGCTGCAGGGTGAGGATCTGATGTGCTTGAAGGGGGTGGTCTGATGTGCTTGAAGGCTAATATTTGATGAACTTGAAGGGTAGTGTCTTTTGGATTTGAAGGCAAGGGACTGATGGGCTTGAAGAAGAAGGTCAGTTTGGCTTTAAAACGAGTATCTGATGAGTTTGGAGGCGACAGTCTTATGAGCTTGGATGCGAGGGTTTGATGGATTTGAAGGTGTGGGTGTGATGAAATTAAAGGCTAGGGTCTATTGGGCTTCAAAGCGAGGAACTGATGGGCTTGAAGGGGAGGGTGTGATGTGCTGCAGGGTGAGGATCTGATGTGCTTGAAGGGGGTGGTCTGATGTGCTTGAAGGCTAATATTTGATGAACTTGAAGGGTAGTGTCTTTTGGATTTGAAGGCAAGGGACTGATGGGCTTGAAGAAGAAGGTCAGTTTGGCTTTAAAACGAGTATCTGATGAGTTTGAAGGCGACAGTCTTATGAGCTTGGATGCAAGGGTCTGATGAGCTTGAGGGTAAGGCTCTGATGAGCTTGAATGCAAGGGTCTGTTTGGGTTAAAGGCAAGTTTCTGAATGACGCGAAGGCAAGGGTCTTTTGTTCTTAAACTCGTGGATCTTATCGACTTGAAGGTGAGGTTTTCGATGAGCCTGAAGGCGAGGGTCTAATGTGCTCGAACGCAAGGATCTGATAGGCTTGAATGCAAATGTGTGATGAACTTGAAGGTTAGTATCTGTTGGGCTTGAAGGCAAGAGAATGATGGGTTTGAAGGAGAGGATCTGTTAGGCTTCAAAGTGAGGGTCTCATGGGTGTCAAAGCGAGTGTCTGATGACGTAAATGCTAGGGTCTGATGGGTTTGAAGGTGAGGGTGTGATGAGCCTTAAGGCGAGGGTCTTATGGGCTTGGAATCGACGGTCTGATGGGCTTCAAAGTGAGAGTGTATAAGCTTGAAGGCTATAGTCTGTTGCGTTTGAATTCAATGGAATGATTGACTTGAAGGCGAGGGGCTGTTGAGAAGGAAGGTTAGGGTCTTATGAGCTTGGATGTGAGGGTCTGATGGGCCTGAAGGTGAGGGTGTTGAAGGCTCGGGTCTATTGGGCTTGAAGGCGAGGAACTGATGGGCTTGAAGGGGAGGGTCTGATGTGCTGGGAGGTGAGGGTCTGATGTGCTTGAAGGCATGGGTCTGATGCGCTTGAAGGCTAATGTGTGATGAACTTGAAGGGTAGTGTCTTTTAGATTTGAAGGCAAGGTACTGATAGGCTTGAAGAAGAAGGTCTGTTTGGCTTTAACACGAGTGTCTGATGAGTCTGAAGGCGAGGCTCTTATGAGCTTGGATGCGAGTGTCTGATGGGCTTGAATGTGAGTGTGTGATAAGTTTAAAGGCTAGGGTCTATTGGGCTTGAAAGCGAGGGACTGATGGGCTTGAAGGGGAGGGTCTGATGTGCTGGAAGGTGAGGGTCTAATGTGCTTGAAAGCGAGGGTCTGATGTGCTTGAAGGCGAATGTGTGATGAACTTGGTAGGTAGTGATTTTCGATTTGAAGGGAAGGGACTGATGGGCTTTAAGAAGAAGGTCTGTTCGGCTTTAAAACGAGTGTCTGATGAGTCTTAAGGCGAGGGTCTTCTGAGCTTGAATGGAAGGGTCTGATGGGCCGGAAGGTAAGGGTCTGATGGGCTGGAAGGTAAGGGTGTGATGAGCTTGAATGCGAGTGTCTGTTGGAGTTGAAGGCAGGGGACTGATGGACTTGAAGGCTAGTGTCTGTTTTGCATGAAAGCGAGTGTCTGATGGGCTTCAAGGTGAGGGTGTGATGAGTATGAAAGCAAGGGTCTGTTGGGGTTGAAGGCAATTGTCTGATGGACGTGAAGGCGAGGGGGTGTTGTTCTTGATCTCGTGGGTCTTATTGACTTGAAGGTGAGATTTTCGATGAGCCTGAAGGCGAGGTTCTGATGTGCTCGAACGCAAGGATCTGTTAGGCTTGATTGCAAATGTGTGATGAACTTGAATGTTAGTATTTGTTGGGCTTGAAGGCAAGACAATGATGGGTTTGAAGGAGAGGGTCTGTTAGGCTTGAAAGTGAGGGTCTGATGGGTTTCAAGGAGAGTGTCTGATGACTTGAATGCTAGGGTCTGATGGCTTTGAAGGTGAGGGTCTAATGAGCGTTAAGGCGAGGGTGTTATGGGCTTGGATGCGACGGTCTGATGGGCTTCAAAGTGAGGGTGTATTAGCTTGAAGGCTATAGTCTGTTGCGTTTGAAGGGAATGGACTGATGGACTTGAAGGCGAGGGGCTATAGAGGAGGAAGGCGAGGGTCTTCTGAGCTTGGATGAGTGTGTCTGATGGGTTTGAAGGTGAGGGTGTGATGAGTTTAAAGGCTAGCGTCTATTGGGCTTCAAGGGGAGGAACTAATAGGCTTGAAGGGGAGGGTCTGATGTGCTGGAAGGTGAGGGTCTGATGTGCTTGAAAGCATGGGTCTGATGTTCTTGAAGGCTGATGTGTGATGAACATGAAGGGTAGTTTCTCTTGGATTTGAAGGCAAGGGACTGATGGGCCTGAAGGGGAGGGTCTGATTTTCTGGAACGCGAGGGTCTAAAATGCTTGAAAACGAGGGTCTGATGAGCATGAAGGCGAATATGTGATGAACTTGAAGGGTAGTGTCTTTTGTTTTTGAAGGCAAGGGACTGATGGTCTTGAAGAAGAAAGTCTCTTCGGCTTTAAAACGAGTGTCTGATGAGTCTGAAGGCGAGGATCTTATGAGCTTGGATGGAAGGGTCTGATGGGCTTGAAGGTAAGGGTTTGATGAGCTTGAATGCGAGTGTCTGTTGGGGTTGAAGGCAAGGGAATGAAAGACTTGAAGGCGAGTGTCTGTTTTGTATGAAAACGAATGTCTGATGGGCTTGAAGGAGATAGCCTACTGAGCCTGACGGCGAAGGTCTAATGGGCTAGAAAGCGAGGATGTGATGAGCATGAGCGTGAGGGGGTTGTTGGGTTTGAAGGTGAGGGTCTGTTGTTAATGAAAGCGAGGGTCTAATGGGCTTGAAGGCGAGTTTCTGATGGACGTGAATGCTAGAGAATGATGGGCTGGAAGGCGAGGGTCGAATGGGCTTGAAAGCGAATGTGTGATGGGCTTCAAGGTGAGGGTGTGATGAGTTTGAATGCAAGGGTCTGTTGGGGTTGAAGGCAAGTTTCTGATTGACGTGAAGGCGAGGGTCTGTTGCTCTTGAACTCGTGGAACTTATCGACTTGAAGGTGAGGTTTTCGATGAGCCTGAAAGAGAGGGTCATTTGTGGTTGAACGCGAGGGTCTGATAGCCCTAAATGCAAATGTGTGATGAACTTAAAGGTTAGTGTCTTTTGGGCTTGAAGGCAAGAGAGTGATGGGTTTGAAGGAGAGGGTCTGTTAGGCTTCAAAGTGAGGGTCTCATGGGTTTCAATGCGAGTGTCTGATGACTTGAATGCGAGGTTCTCATGGGTTTGAAGGTGAGGGTCTGATGAGTCATAAGGCGAGGGTGTTATGTTCTTGGATGCGACATTCTGATGGGCTTCAAAGTGAGGGTGTATAAGCTTGAAGGCTATAGTCTGTCGCGATTGAACGCAATTAACTGATGGACTTGAAGGCGAGGGGCTGTTGGGAAGGAAGTCATGGGTCTTATGAGCTTGGATGCGAGGGTCTGATGGGCTTGAAGGTGATGGTGTAATAAGTTTAAATTCTAGGGTCTATTTGGCTTGAAAGCGAGGGACTGATGGGCTTGAAGAAGTAGGTCTGTTCGGCTTTAAAATGAGTGTCTGATGAGTCTGAATGTGATGGTCTTATGAGCTTGGATAGAAGGGTCTGATGGGCTTGAAGGTAAGGGTGTGATAAGCTTGAATTCGAGGGTCCGTTGGGGTTTAAGGCAAGGGACTGATGGGCTTGAAGGCGAGTGTCTGTTTTGCATGAAAGCGAGTGTCTTATGGGTTTTTAGGCTGGTGTCCAATGGACATGAATGCGAGGGTCTGATGGGCTTGAAGCAGATGGTCTGCTGGGACTGAAGCCGAAGGTCTATTTGTCTAGAAAGCGAGGTTGTGATGAGCTTGAACGTGAGGGTCTGTTGGGCTTTAAGGTGAGGGTCTGTTTGTCTTAAAAGCGAGGGTCTAATGGGCTTGAAGGCGAGTGTCTGATGGACGTGAATTCTAGGGTATGATGGGCTGGAAGGTGAGGGTCTAATGGGCTTCAATGCGAGTGTCTGATGGGCTTGAAGGTGAGGGTGTGATGAGCTTGAATACCATGATCTGTTGGGGTTGAAGGCTGGTTTCTAATGAACGTGAAGGCGAGGGTCTGTTGTTCTTGAACTCCTTGATCTTATCGACTTGAAGGTGAGGTTTTCGATGAGCCTGAGGGCGTTTGTCTGATGTCGTTGAACGCAAGGGTCTGATAGGCTTAAATGCAAATGTATGATGAACTTGAGGGCTAGTGTCTGTTGGGCTTGAAGGCAAGAAAGTGATGGGTTTGAAGGAAAGGATCTGTTTGCTTCAAACTGAGGGTGTCATGGGTTTCAAGGCGGGCGTCGGATGACGTGAATGCGAGGGTCTGATGGGTTTCAAGGTGAGGGTGTGATGAGCCTTAAGGCTAGGGAGTTATGGGCTTGGATGCGACCGTCTGATGGGCTTGAAAGTGAAGGTGCATAAGCTTGAAGGCTATAGCCTGTCGCGATTGAACGCAATGGACTGATGGACTTGAAGGAGAGGGGCTGTTGAGAAGGAAGGCGAGGGTCTTATGAGCTTGGATGAGAGAGTGTCCGATGGGCTTGAAGCTGAGTGTGTGATGAGTTTAAAGACTAGGGTCTATTGGGCGTGAAGGTGAGGAGCTGAAGGGTTTGAAGGGTAGGGTCTGATGTGCTGGAAGGTGAGGGTTTGATGTGCTTGAAGGCATGGGTCTGATGTGCTTGAAGGCTAATGTGTGATGAACTTGAAGGGTAGTGTCTTTAGGATTTGAAGGCAAGGATCTATTGGCTTGAAGAAGGTCTGTTTGGCTTTAAAACGAGTGTCTGATGAGTCTGAAGGCCAGGGTCTTATGAGCTTGGATGCAAGGGTCTGACGAGCTTAAATGTAAGGGTCTGTTGGGGTTGAAGACAAGTTTTTGATGGACGTGAACGCGAGGGTCACTTGTTCTTGAACTAGTGGATCATATGCACTTGAAGGTGATGTTTTCGATGAGCCTGAAGGCGAGGGTCTGATGTGCTTGAACTCGAGGTAATGATTGGCTTGAATGCAAATGTGCGATGAACTTAAAGGCTAGTGTCTGTTGGGCTTGAAGGCAAGAGAGTTATGGGTTTGACGGAGAGGGTCTGTTAGGCTTCAAAGTGAGGGTCCCATGGGTTTCAAGGCGAGTGTCTGATGACGTGAATGCGAGGTTCTGATGGGTTTGAAGGTAAGGGTGTGATGAGCCTTAAGGCGAGGGTGTTATGGGCTTGGATGCGACGGTCTGATGGGCTTCAAAGTGAGGGTGTATAAGCTCGAAGGCTATTGCCTTTTGATTTAAAGGCAATGGACTGATGGATTTGGAGGCGAGGAGCTGTTAAAAAGGAAGGCTAGGGTCTTATGAACTTGGATGCAAGGGTCTCATGGGCTTGAAGGTGAGGGTGTGATGAAATCAAAGGCTAGGGTCTATTGGGCTTCAAAGCGAGGGACTGATGGGCTTGAAGGGGAGGGTGTGATGTGCTGGAGGGTGAGGATCTGATGTGCTTGAAGGCGAGGGTCTGATGTACTTGGAGGCTAATGTGTGATGAACTTGAAGGGTATTGTCTTTTGGATTTGAAGGCAAGGGAATGATGGGCTTGAAGAAGGTCTGTTTCGCTTTAAAACCAGTGTCTGATGAGTCTGAAGGCGAAAGTCTTATGAGCTTGGATGCAAGGGTCTGACGAGCTTGAAGGTAAGGGTGTGATGTGCTAGAATGCATGGGTCTGTTGGGGTTGAAGGCAAGTTTCTGATGGACGTGTAGGCGAGGGTATGTTGTTCTTGAACTCATGGATCTTATCGACTTGAAGGTGAGGTTTTCGATGAGCTTGAAGGCGATGGTCTAATGTGCTCGAACGCAAGGATCTGATAGGCTTGAATGCAAAGGTGTGATGAACTTGAAGGTTAGTATATGTTGGTCTTGAAGGCAAGAGAATGATGGGTTTGAAGGAGAGGGTCTGTTAGGCTTCAAAGTGAGGGTCTCATGGTTTTCACGGCGAGTGTCTGATGACTTGAATGCTAGGGTCTGATGGGTTTGAAGGTGAGGGTCTGAGGAGCCTTAAGGCGAGGTTGTTATGGGCTTGGATGCGACGGTCTGATGGGCTTCAAAGTGAGGGTATATAAGCTTGAAGGCTATAGTCTGTTGCGTTTGAGGGAAATGAAACTGATGGACTAGGATAGGGTCTGATGTGCTGGAACGCGAGGGTCTAAAATTCTTGAAATCGAGGGTCTGGTTTGCTTGAAGGCGAATGTGTGATGAACTTGAAGGTTAGTGTCTTTTGTATTTGAAGGCAAGGGACTGATGGGCTTGAAGAAGGTCTCTTCAGCTTTAAAACCAGTGTCTAATGAGTCTGAAGGCGAAGGTCTTAGGAGCTTGGATGGAAGGGTCTGATGGGCCTGAAGGTAAGGTTTGATGAGCTTGAATGCGAAGGTCTGTTGGATTGAAGGCAAAGGACTGATAGACTTGAAGGCGAGTGTCTGTTTTGTATGAAAACGAGTGTCTGATGGACTTGAAGGAGATGGTCTGCTGAGCCTGACGGCGAAGATCTAATGGGCTAGAAAGCAAGGATGTGATGAGCTTGAACGTGAGGGTCTGTTGGGTTTGTGGGTGAGGGTCTGTTGGTAATGAAAGCGAGGGTCTAATGGGCTTGGAGGCGCGTGTCTGATGGACGTGAATGCTATGGTATGATGGGCTGGAAGGCAAGGGTCTAATGGGCCTGATGGCGAGTGTCTGATGGGCTTCAAGGTGAGGGTGTGATGAGCTTGAATGCAAGGGTTTGTTGGGGTTGAAGGCAAGTTTCTGATTGACGTGAAGGCGAGGGTCTGTTGTTTTTGAGCTCGTGGATCTTATCGACTTGAAGGTGAGATTCTCGATGAGCCTGAAAGAGAGGGTCTTTTTGTGGTTGAACGCGAGGGTCTGATAGGCTTGAATGCAAATGTGTGATGAACTTGAAGGTTAGTGCCTGTTGGGCTTAAAGGCAAGAGAGTGATGGGTTTGAAGGAGAGAGTCCGTTAGGCTTCAAAGTGAGGGTCTCATGTGTTTCAATGCGAGTGTCAGATGACGTGAATGCGAGGGTCTCGTGGGTTTGAAGGTGAGGGTCTGATGAGTCATAAGGCGAGGGTCTTATGGGATTGGATGCGACCTTCTGATGGGCTTCAAAGTGAGGGTGTATAAGCTTGAAGGATATAGTCTGTTGCTTTTGAAGGCAATGGACTGATGGACTTGAAGGCGAGGGGCTGTTGAGAAGGAAGACGAGGGTCTTATGAGCTTGGATGCGAGGCTCTTACGAGCTTGGATGCGAGGGTCTGATGGGCTTGAAGGTGAGGGTGTGATAAGTTTAATGGCTAGGGTCTATTGGGCTTGAAGGCGAGGGACTGATGGGCTTGAAGGGGAGGGTCTGATGTGCTGGAAGGTAAGGGTCTAATGTGCTTGAAAGCTAGGGTCCGATGTGCTTGAATGCGAGTGTGTGATGAACTTGAAGGGAAGTGTCTTTTGGATTTGAAGGCAAGGGACTGATGGGCTTTAAGAAGAAGGTCTGTTCGGCTTTAAAACGAGTGTCTGATGAGTCTGAATGTCAGGGTCTTATGAGCTTGGATGGAAGGTTCTGATGGGCTTGAAGGTAAGGGCGTGATGATCTTGAATGCGAAGATCTGTTGGGGTTGAAGGCAAGTGACTGATGGACTTGAAGGCGAGTGTCTGTTTTGCACGAAAGCGAGTGTCTGATGGGGTTTTAGGCGGGTGTCCAATTGACATGAATGCGAGGGTCTGATGGGCTGGAGGGAGATGGTCTGCTGAACTTGAAGGCGAAGGTCTTTTGGGCTAGAAAGCGAGGATGTTATGAGCTTGAACGCGAGGGTATGTTGGGCTTGAATGCGAGGGTCTGTTGGTCTTGAAAGCGAGGGTCTAATGGGCCTAAAGGCGAGTGTCTGATGGACGTGAATTCTAGGGTATGATGGGCTGGAAGGCGAGGGTCTAATGGGCTTCAATGCGAGTGTCTGATGGGCTTGAAGGTGAGGGTGTGATGAGCTTGAATGCAAGGGTCAGTTGGGGTTGAAGGCTGGTTTCTGATAGACGTGAAGGCTAGGGTTTGTTGTTCTTGAACTCCGGGATCTTATCGAATTGAAGGTGAGGTTTTCGATTAGCTTGAAGGCGAGGGTGTGATGTGGTTGAACGCAAGGGTCTAATATGCTTGAATGCAAATATATGATGAACTTGAAAGCTAGTGTCTGTTGGGCTTGAAGGCAAGAAAGTGATGGGTTTGAAGGACAGAGTTTGTTAGGCTTCAAAGTGAGGGTGTCATGGGTTTCAAGCCAGTGTCGGACGACGTGAATGCAAGGGTCTGATGGGTTTGAAGGTGAGGGTGTGATAAGCCTTAATGCTAAGATGTTATGGGCTTGGATGCGATGGTCTGATGGGCTTCAAAGTGAGGATGCATAAGCTTGAAGGCTATACTCTGTCGCGATTGAACGCAATGGACTGATGGACTTGAAGGCGAGGGGCTGTTGAGAAGGAAGGCGAGGGTCTTATGAGCTTGGATGCGAGTGTCTGATGGGCTTCAAGGTGAGTGTGTGATGAGTTTAAAGACTAGGGTCTACTGGGGCTGGTGAGGTACTGATGGGTTTGAAGGGTAGGGTCTGATGTGTTGGAAGGTGAGGGTCTGATGTGATCGAAGGCATGGGTCTGATGTGCTTGAAGGCTAATGTGTGATGAACTTGAAGGATAGTGTCTTTTGGATTTGAAGGCAAGGAACAGATCGGCTTGAAAAAGAAGGTCTGCTTGGTTTTAAAACGAGTGTCTGATGAGTCTGAAGGTGAGGGTCTTATGAGCTTGGATGCAAGGATCTGACGAGCTTGAATGTAAGGGTGTAATGAGCTTGAACGGAAGGGTCTGTTGGGGTTGAAGACAAGTTTCTGATGCTCGTGAACGCGAGGGTCTCTTGTTCTTGAACTAGTGGATCATATGCACTTGAAGGTGAGGTTTTCGATGAGCCTGAAGGCGAGGGTCTAATGTGCTCGAACGCAAGGATCTGATAGGCTTGAATGCAAATGTGTTATGAACTTGAAGGTTAGTATCTGTTGGGCTTGAAGGCAAGAGAATAATGGGTTTGAAGGAGAGGATCTGTTAGGCTTCAAAGTGAGGATCTCATGGGTTTCAAGGCGAGTGTCTGATGACCTGAATGCGTGAGTGTGTGATAAGTTTAAAGTCTAGGGTCTATTGTGCTTGAAAGCGAGGGACTGAAGGGCTTGAAGGGGAGGGTCTGATGTGCTGGAGGGTGAGTGTCAAATGTGCTTGAAAGCGAGGGTCTGATGTGCTTGAAGGCGAATATGTGATGAACTTGGAGGGTAGTGTCTTTTCGATTTGAAGGCAAGAGACTGAGGGGCTTTAAGAAGAAGGTCTGTTCGGCTTTAAAACGAGTGTCTGATGAGTCTTAAGGCGAGAGTTTTCTGAGCTTGGATGGAAGGGTCTGATGGGCTTGAAGGTAAGGGTGTGATGAGCTTGAATGCGAGGCTCTGTTGGGGTTGAAGCAGGGGACTGATGGACTAGAAGGCAAGTGTCTGTTTTCCATGAAAGCGGGTGTCTGATGGGCTTCAAGGTGAGAGTGTGATGAGTATGAAAGCAAGTGTCTGTTGGGGTTGAAGGCAAGTTTCTGATGGACGTGAAGGCGAGGGGGTGTTGTTCTTGAACTCGTGGGTTTTATCGACTTGAAGCTGAGGTTTTCGATGAGCCTGAAGGCAAGGGTCTGATGTGCTCGAACGCAAGGATCTATTAGGCTTGAATGCAAATGTGTGATGAACTTGAAGGTTAGTATTTGTTGGGCTTGAAGGCAAGAGAATGATGGGTTTTAAGGAGAGTGTCTGTTAGGCTTCAAAGTGAGGGTCTCATGGGTTTCAAGGCGAGTGTCTGATGACGTGAATGCTAGGGTCTGATGGGTTTGAAGGTGAGTGTCTGAGGAGCCTTAAGGCGAGGGTGTTATGGGCTTGGTTGCGACGGTCTGATGGGCTTCAAAGTGAGGGTGTATAAGCTTGAAGGCTATAGTCTGTTGCGTTTGAAGGGAATGGACTGATGGACTTGAAGGCGAGGGGCTGTTGAGAAGGAAGGCGAGGGTCTTCTGAGTTTGGATGTGAGTATCTGATGGGCTTTGAAGGTGAGGGTGTGATACGTTTAAAGGCTAGGGTCTATTGGGCTTGAAGGCGAGGGAACGATGGGCTTGAATGGGAGTGTCTGATGTGCAGGAAGGCGAGGGTCTAATGTGCTTGAAAGCGAGGGTCTGATGTGCTTGAAGGCGAATGTGTGATGAACTTAAAGGGTAGTGTCTTTCGCATTTGAAGGCAAGGGACTGATGGGCTTAAAGAAGAATGTCTGTTCGGCTATAAAACGAGTGTCTGATGAGTCTGAAGGCGAGGGTCATATGAGCTTGGATGGAAGGGTATGATGGGATTGAATGTAAGGATGTGATGAGCTTGAATGCGACGGTCTGTTGGGGTTGAAGGCAAGGGACTGATAGACTTGAAGGCGAGTGCCTGTTTTGCATGAACGCGAGTGTCTGATGGGCTTGAAGGAGATGGTCTGCTGAGCCTGAAGGCGAAGGTCTAATGGGTTAGAAAGCAAGGTTGTGATGAGCTTGAACGTGAGGGTATGTTGTTATTGAACTCGTCGTTCTCATCGACTTGAGGGTGAGGTTTTCCATGAGCCTGAAAGGGGGGCCTGATGTGGTTGAATGGGTGTGTCTGATAGGCTTGGATGCAAATGTGTGATGAACTTGAAGGTTAGTGTCTGGTGGGCTTGAAGGCAAGAGAGTCATAGGTTTGAAGGAGAGGGTCTGTTAGGCTTCAAAGTGAGGGTCTCATGGGTTTCAAGGTGAGTGTCTGACGACGTGAATGCTAGGGTGTGACGGGTTTGAAAGTGAGGATATGATGAGCCTTAAGGCGAGGGTGTTATGGGCTTGGATATGACGGTCTGATGAGCTTCAAAGTGAGGGTGTATAAGCTTGAAAGCTATAGTCTGTTGTGATTGAAGGCAATGGACTGATGGACTTGAAAGCGAGGGGCTGTTGAAAAGGAAGGCGAAGGTCTTATGAGCTTCGATGCGACGGTCTGATGGGCTTGAAGGTGAGGGTGTGATGAGTTTCAAGGCTAGGGTCTATTGGGCTTGAAGGCGAGGGACTGATGGGCTTGAAGGGGAGGGTCTGATGTGCTTGAAGCTGAGGGTCTGATGTGCTTGAAGGAGAGGGTCTGATGTGCTTGAAGGCTAATGTGTGATGATCTTGAAGGGTAATGTGTTTTGAATTTGAAGGCAAGGGACTGCTGGGCTTGAAGAAGAAGGTCTGTTTGGCTTCTAATCGAGTTTCTGATGAATCTGAAGTCGAGGGTCTTAATTGCTTGGATGCAAGGGTTTGATGAGCTTGAAGGTAAGGGTGTGATGAGTTTGAATGCAAGGGTCTGTTGGTGTTGAATTCAAGTTTCTGATAGACGTGAAGGCGATGGTCTGTTGTTCTTGAACTCGTCAGTCTTATCAACTTGAAGGTGAGGTTTTCGATGAACCAGAAGGCGAGGGTCTGATATGCTTGAACGCAAGGGTCTGATAGGCTTGAATGCAAATGTGTGATGAACTTGAAGGCTTGTGTCTGTTGGGCTTGAAGGCAAGAGAGTGATGGGTTAGAAGGAGAAGGTCTGTTAGGCTTCAAAGTGAGTGTCTCATGGTTTCAAGGCGAGTGTCTGATGACGTGAATAGGAGTGTCTGATGGGTTTGAAGGTGAGGGTGTGATGAGCCTTAAGGTGAGTGTGTTATGGGCATGGATTCGACAGTCTGATGGCCTTCAAAGTGAGGGTGTATAAGCTTGAAGGCTATAGTGTGTTGCGATTGAAGGCAATGGACTGATGGAGTTCAAGGCCTGGGGCTGTTGAGAAGATAGGCTGTGGTCTTATGAGCTTGGATGCAAGGGTCTGATGGGGTTGAAGGTGAGGGTGTGATGAGTTTAAAGGCTAGCGTCGATTAGGTTTGAAGGCGAGGAACTGATGGGCTTGATGGGGAGTGTCTGATGTGCTGGAGGGTGAGGGTCTGATGTGCTTGAAGGCGAGGGTCTGATGTGCTTGAAGGCTAATGTGTGATGATCTTGAAGGGTAATGTGTTTTGGATTTGAAGGCAAGGGACCGTTGGGCTTTAAGAAGAAGGTCTGTTTGGCTTCAAATCGAGTGTCTGATGAGTCTGCAGGTGAGGGTCTTAATTGCTTGGATGCAAGGGTTTGATGAGCTTGAAAGTAAGTGTGTGATGAACTTGAATGCAAGGGTCTGTTGGTGTTGAATTCAAGTTTCTGATGGACGTGAAGGCGAGGGTCTGTTGTTCTTGAAATCTTACCAACTTGAAGGTGAGGTTTTCGATGAACCTGAAGGCGAGGGTCTGATGTGCTTGAACGCGAGGGTTTGATAGGCTTGAATGCAAATGTGTGATGAACTTGGAGGCTAGTGTCTGTTGGGCTTGAAGGCAAGAGAGTGATGGGTTAGAAGGAGAAGGTCTGTTAGGCTTCAAAGTGAGGGTCTCATGGGTTTCAAGGCGAGTGTCTGATGACGTGAATGGGAATGTCTGATGGGTTTGAAGGTGAGGGTGTGATGAGCCTTAAGGCGAGGGTGTTATGGGCATAGATGTGACAGTCTGATGGGCTTCAAAGTGAGGGTGTATAAGCTTTAAGGCTATAATGTGTTGCGATTGAAGGCAATGGACTGATGGAGTTCAAGGCCTGGGGCTGTTGAGAAGATAGGCGGGGGTCTTATGAGCTTGGATGCAAGGGTCTGATGGGCTTGAAGGTGAAGGTGTGATGAGTTTAAAGGCTAGCGTCGATTGGGCTTGAAGGCGAGGAACTGATGGGCTTGAAGGGGAGGGTCTGATGTGCTGGAAGGTGAGGGTCTGATGTGCTTGAAGGCGAGGGTCTGATGTGCTTGAATGCTAATGTGTGATGATCCTGAAGGGTAATGTGTTTTGGATTTGAAGGCAAGGGACTGTTGGGCTTGAAGAAGAAGGTCTGTTTGGCTTCAAATCGAGTGTCTGATGAGTCTGAAGGCGAGGGCCTTATTTGCTTGGATGGAAGGGTTTGATGAGCTTGAAGGTAGGGGTGTGATGAGCTTGAATGCAAGGGTCTGTTGGTGTTGAATTCAAGTTTCTAATGGACGTGAAGGCGAGGGTCTGTTGTTCTTGAACTCGTGGGTCTTATCAACTTGAAGGTGAGGTTTTCGATGAACCTGAAGGCGAGGGTCCGATAGGCTTGAATGCAAATGTCTGATGAACTTGAAGGCTAGTGTCTGTTGTGCTTGAAGGCAAGAGAGTGTTGGGTTAGAAGGAGAAGGTCTGTTCGGCTTCAAAGTGAGGGTCTCATGGGTTTCAAGGCAAGTGTCTGATGACGTGAATGGGAGTGTCTGATGGGGTTGAAGGTGAGGGTGTGATGAGCCTTAAGGCGAGGGTGTTATGGGCATGGATGCGACGTTCTGATGGGCTTCAAAGTGAGGGTGTATAAACTTGACGGCTATAATCTGTTGCGATTGAAGGCAATGGAGTGATGGAGTTCAAGGCCTGGGGCTGTTGAGAAGATAGGTGGCAGTCTGATGGGCTTGAAGGTGAGGGTGTGATGAGTTTAAAGGCTAGCGTCGATTGGGCTTGAAGGAGAGGAACTGATGGGCTTGAAGGGGAGGGTCTGATGTGCTGGAAGGTGAGGGTCTGATGAGCCTTAAGGCGAGGATCTTATGGGCTTGGATATGACAGTCTGATGGGCTTCAAAGTGAGGGTGTATAAGCTTTAAGGCTATAGTCTGTTGCGTTTGAAGGCAATGGACTATTGGATTTGAAGGCGAGGGGCTGTTGAGAAGGAAAGCGAGGGTCCTATGAGCTTGGATGCGAGGGTCTGATGGGCTTGAAGGTGAATATGTTATAAGTTTAAAGGCTAGGGTCTATTGGGCTTATAGGCAAGGGACTGATGGGCTTGAAGGGAAGGGTCTGATGTGCTGGAAGGCGACGTTCTAAAATGCTTGAACGCGAGGGTCTAATGTGCTTGAAGGCGAATGTGTGATGAACTTGAAGGGTAGTGTCTTTTGGATTTGAAGGCAAGGGACTGATGGGCTTGAAGAAGGTCAGTTCAGCTTTAAAAAGTGAGGGTCTCATGGGTTTTAAGGCGAGTGGCTGATGACGTGAATGCGTGGGTCTCATGGGTTTGAAGGTGAGGGTCTGATGAGTCTGAAGGCGAGGGTCTTATGAGCTTGGATGGAAGGGTCTGATGGGCTTGAAGGTAAGGGTGTGATGATCTTGAATGAGAGGGTCTGTTGGGGTTGAATGCAAGGAACTGATGGATTTGAAGGTGAGTGGCTGTTTTTTATGAAAGCAAGTGTCTGATGGGCTTGAAGGAGATGGTCTAATGAGTCTGACGCCGAAGGTCTAATGGGTTAGAATGCGAGGATGTGATGATCTTGAACGTGAGTGTATGTTGGGTTTGAAGGTGAAGGTCTGTTGTTTATGGCGGCGAGGGTCTAATGGGCTTGAAGGCGAGTGTGTGATGGACGTGAATGCTAGGGTATGATGGCCTGGAAGGCGAGGGTCTAATGGGCTTCAAGTCGAGTGTTTGATGGGCTTCAAGGTGAGGGTGTGATGAGCTTCAATGCAAGGATCTGTTGGGGTTGAAGGCAAGTTTCTGATTCACGTGATGGCGAGGGTCTGTTGTTCTTGAACTCGTGGATCTTATCGCCTTGAAGGTGAGGTTTTCGATGAGCCTGAAAGCGAGGGTCTGATGTGTTTGAACGTGAGGGTCTGATAGGCTTGAATGCAAATGTGTGATGAACTTGAGGTTAGTGCCTTTGGACTTGAAGGCAAGAGAGTAATGGATTTGAAGGAGAGTGTCTGTTAGGCTTCAAAGTGAGGGTCTCATGGTTTCAAGTCGAGTGTCTGATGACGTGAATGCGAAGGTCTCATGGGTTTGAAGGTAAGGGTGTGATGAGCCTTAAAGCAAGGTTGTTATGGGCTTGGATGCAACGGTCTGATTGGCTTCAAAATGAGGTTGTATAAGCTTGCGATTGAAGGCAATGGACTGATGGACTTGGAGGCGAGGGGTTGTTGAGAAGGAATCAGAGGGTTTTATGAGCTTGGATTCGAGGGTCTGATGGGCTTGAAGGTGAGGGTGTGATGAGCTTAAAGGCTAGTGTCTATTGGGCTTGAAAGCCACGGAGGGGAGGGTCTGATGTGCTGGAAGGTGAGGATCTGATGTGCTTGAAGGCGAAGGTCTGATGTGCTTGAGGGCTAATGTGTGATGATCTTGAAGGGTAATGTGTTTTGGATTTGAAGGCAAGGGACTGATGGGCTTGAAGAAGAAGGTCTGTTTGGTTTCTAATCGAGTGTCTGATGAGTCTGAAGGCGAGGGTCTTAATTGTTAAGATGCAAGGGTTTGATGGGCTTAAAGGTAAGGGTGTCATGAGCTTGAATGCAAGGGTCTGTTGGTGTTGAATTCAAGTTTCTGATGGACGTGAAGGCAAGGGTCTGTTGTTGTTGAACTTGTGAGTCTTATCAACTTGAAGGTATGATTTTCGATGAACCTGAAGACGAGGGTCTGATGTGCTTGAACGCGAGGGTCTGATAGGCTTGGATAGAAATGTGTGATGAACTTGGAGGCTAGTGTCTGTTGGGCTTGAAGGCAAGAGAGTGATGGGTTAGAAGGAGAAGGTCTGGTTGGCTTCAAAGTGAGGGTCTCATGGGTTTCAAGCCGAGTGTCTGATGACGTGAATGCTAGTGTCTGATGGGTTTGAAGGTGAGGGTGTAATGAGCCTTAAGGCGAGGGTGTTATGGGCATAGATGCGACAGTCTGATGGGCTTCAAAGTGAGGGTGTACAAGCTTGAAGGATATAGTATGTTCCGATTGAAGGCAATGGACTGATGGAGTTCAAGGCCTGGGGCTGTTGAGAAGATAGGCGGGGGTCTTATGAGCTTGGATGCAAGGGTCTGATGGGCTTGAAGGCTAATGGGTGATGATCATGAAGGTTAATGTGTTTTGGATTTGAAGGCAAGGGACTGTTAGGCTTGAAGAAGAAGGTGTATTTGGCTTCAAATCGAGTGTCTGATGAGTCTGAAGGCTAGGGTCTTAATTTCTTGGATGGAAGGGTTTGATGAGCTTGAAGGTAAGGGTGTGATGAGCTTGAATGCAAGGGTCTGTTGGTGTTGAATTCAAGTTTCTGATGGACGTGAAGGCGAGGGTCTGTTGTTCTTGAACGCGAATGTCTGATAGGCTTGAATGCAAATGTGTGATTAACTTGAAGGCTAGTGTCTGTTGGGCTTGAAGGCAAGAGAGTGATGGGTTTGAAGGAGAAGGTCTGTTAGGCTTCAAAGTGAGGGTCTCATGGGTTTCAGGGCTAGTGTCTGATGACGTGAATGGGAGTGTCTGATGGGTTTGACGGTGAGGGTGTGATGAGCCTTAAGGCGAGGGTGTTATGGGGAAGGATGCGACAGACTGATGGGCTTCAAAGTGCGGGTGTATAAGCTTGAAGGCTATAGTCTGTTGCGATTGAAGGCAATGGACTGATGGAGTTTAAGGCGAGGGGCTGTTGAGAAGACAGGCGGGGGTCTTATGACCTTGGGGACAAGGGTCTGATGGGCTTGAAGGTGAGGATGTGGTGAGTTTAAAGGCTAGCGTCGATTGGGCTTGAAGGTGAGGAACTGATGGGCTTGAAGGGGAGGGTCTGATGTGCTGGAAGGTGAGGGTCTGATGTGCTTGAGGCATGTGTCTGATGTGCTTGAAGGCTAATATGTGATGAACTTGAATGGCAGTGCCTTTTGGATTTAAAGGCAAGGGACTGATGGGCTTGAAGAAGAAGGTCTGTTTGGCTTTAAAACGAGTGTCTGATGAGTCTGGAGGCGAGGGTCTTATGAGCCTGGATGCAAGGGTCTGACGAGCTTGAACGCAAGGGTGTGATGAGCTTGAATGCAAGCGTCTGTTGTGGTTGAAGGCAAGTTTCTGGTGGACGTGAAAGCGAGGGTCTCTTGTTCTTGAACTCCAGGATCATATGCACTTGAAGGTGATGTTTTCCATGAGCCTGAATGCGAGGGTGTGATGTGCTTTAACGCGAGATTCTGATAGGCTTGATTGCAAATGGGTGATGAATTTGAATGCTAGTATCTGTTGGGTTTCAAGGCAAGAGAGTGATGGATTTCAGGGGGAGGATCTGTCAGGCTTCAAAGTGAGGATCTGATGTTGTTTCAAGGCGAGTGTCTGATGACGTGAATGCGAGGGTGTGATGGGTTTGAAGGTAAGGGTGTGATGATCCTTAAGAGGAGGATGTTATGGTCTTGGATGCGACGGTGTGATGGACTTCAAAGTGAGGGTGTATAAGTTTGAAGGCTATAGAGTTTTGCTATTGAAGGCAATGGACTGATGGACTTGGAGGCAAGGGCTGTTGAGAAGGAAGGCGATAGTCTTATGAACTTGGATGGGAGGGTCTGATGGGCTTGAAGGTGAGGGTGTGATGAAATTAAAGGCTAGGGTCTATTAGGTTTCAAAACAAGGGACTGATGGGCTTGAAGGGGAGGGTCTGATGTGCTGGAAGACGAGGGTCTAATGTGCTTGAAAGCGAGGGTCTGATGTGCTTGAAGGCGAATGTGTGATGAAATTGAAGGCAAGGGAATGATGGGATTGAAGAAGAAGGTCTGTTCGGCTTTAAAACGAGTGTCTGATGAGTCTGAAGGCGAAGGTCTTATGAGGTTGGATGGAAGGGTATGATTGGCTTGAAGGTAAGGGTGTGATGAGCTTGAATGCGACGGTCTGTTGGGGTTGAAGACAAGGGACTAATGGACTTGAAGTCGAGTGTCTGTTTTGCATGAAAGCGAGTTTCTGATGGGCTTGAAGGGGATGGTCTGCCGAGCCTGAAGGCGAAGGTCTAATGGGCTAGAAAGCGAGGATGTGATGAGCTTGAACGTGAGGGTCTGTTAGGTTTGAATGCGAGTGTCTGCTGTTCTTGAAAGCGAGGGTCTAATGGGCTTGAAGGCGAGTGTCTGATGGACGTGAATGCTAGTGTATGATGGGCTGGAAGGCGAGGGTCAAATGGGCTTGAAGGCGAGTGTCTGATGGGCTTCAAGGTGAGGGTATGATGAGTATGAAAGCAAGGGTCTGTTGGGGTTGAAAGCAAGTTTCTGATGGACGTAAAGGCGAGGGTCTCTTGTTCTTGATCTCGTGGATCTTATCGACTTGAAGCTGAGGTTTTCGATGAGCCTGAAAGAGAGGGTCTGATGTGGTTGAACGTGTGTGTCTGATAGGCTTGAATGCAAATGTGTGATGAAATTGAAGGTTGGTGTCTGTTGGGCTTGAAAGCAAGAGAATGATTAGTTTGAAGGAGAGGGTCTGTTAGGGTTCAAAGTGAGGGTCTCATGGGTTTCAAGGCGAGTGTCTGATGACGTGAATGCGAGGGTCTGATGGGTTTGAAACTGAGGATGTGATGAGACTTAAGGCGGGGGTGTTATGGGTTTGGATGCGATAGTCTGATGGGCTTCAAAGTGAGGGTGTATAAGCTTGAAGGCTAGAGTCTGTTGCGATTGAAGGCAATGTACTGATGGACTTGAAGGCGATGGGCTGATGAGAGGGAAGGCAGTGGTCTTATGAGCCTGAATGGGAAGGTCTGATGGGCTTGAAGGTGAGGGTGTGATGAATTTAAAGGCTAGTGTCTATTGGGCGTGAAGGCGAGGGACTGATGGGCTTGAAGGGGAGGGTTTGATGTGCTGGAAGGTGAGGGTCTGATGTGCTTCAAAGCGAGGGTCTGATGTGCTTGAAGGCTAATGTGTGATGAACTAGAAGGGTAGTGTCTGTTGGATTTGAAGGCAAGGGACTGATGGGCTTGAAGAAGATGGTCTGTTTGGCTTTAAATCGAGTGTCTGATGAGTCTGAAGGCTAGTGTCTTTTTAGCTTGGATGCAAGGGTCTGATGGGCTTGAAGATGAGATGAGCTTGAAGGTAAGGGTGTGATGAGTTTGAATTCAAGTGTCTGTTGGAGTTGAAGGCAAGTTTCTGATGGACGTGAATGCGAGGATCTGTTGTTCTTGAACTCGTGGGTCTTATCGACTTGAAGGTGAGGTTTTCGATGTGCCTGAAGGCGAGTGTCTGATGTGGTTGAACGCGAGGTTCTGATAGGCTTGAATACAAATGTTTGATGAACTTGAAGGATATTGTCTTTTAGGCTTGAAGTCAGGAGAGTGATGGGTTTGAAGGAGAGGGTCTGTTAGGCTTCAAAGCGAGGGTCTCATGGGTTTCAAGGCGAGTGTCTGATGACGTGAATGCTAGGGTCTGATGGGTTTGAAAGTGAGGGTGTGATGAGCCTTAAGGCGAGGGTGTTATGGGCATGGATGCGACGGTCTGATGTTCTTCAAAGTGAGGGTGTATAAACTTGAAGGCTATAGTCTGTTGCGATTGAAGGCAATGGACTGATGGACTTGAAAGCGAGGACCTGTTGAGAAGGAAGGCAAGGATTTTATGAGCTTGGATGCGAGGGTCTGATGGGCTTGAAGGTGAGGGTGTGATGAGTTTAAAGGCTAGCGTCTATTGGGCTTGAAGGCGAGGAACTGATAGGCTTGAAGGGGAGGGTCTGATATGCTGGAAGGTGAGGGTCTGATGTGCTTGAAGGCATGGGTCTGATGTGCTTGAAGGCTAATGTGTGATGAACTTGAAGAGTAGTGTCTTTTGGATTTGAAGTCAAGGGACTGATGCGCTTGAAAAAGAAGGTCCGTTTGGCTTTAAAACGAGTGTCTGATGAGCCGGAAGTAGAGGGTCTTATGAGCTTGGATTCAAGGTTCTGAGGAGATTGAAAGTAAGGTTGTGATGAGCTTGAATGCAAGGGTCTGTTGAGGTTGAAGGTAAGTTTCGGATGGACGTGAAGTCGAGTGTCTCTTGTTCTTGAACTCCTGGATCATATGCACTTGAAGGTGATGTTTCCCATGAGCCTGAAGGCGAGTGTCTGATGTGCTTGAACGCGAGATTCTTATAGGCTTGAATGCAAATGTGTGATGAACTTGAAGGCTGGTGTCTGTTGGGCTTGAAGGCAAGAAAGTGATGGGTTTGAAGGAGAGTGTCTGTTAGGCTTCAAAGTGAGGGTCTCATGGGTTTCCAGGCGAGTGTCTGATGACGTGAATGCGAGTATGTGATGGGTTTGAAGGTAAGGGTGTGATGAGCCTTAATGCGAGGATGTTATGGGCATGGATGCGACGGTCTGATGGGCTTCAAAGTTAGGGTGTATATGCTTGAAGGCTATAGCCTTTTGCGATTGAAGGCAATGGACTGATTGTCTTGGAGTCGAAGGGATGTTGAGAAGGAAGGCGAGGGTCTTATGAACTTGGATGCGAGGGTCTGATTGGCTTCAAGGTGAGGGTGCGATGAAATTAAAGACTATGGTCTATTGGGCTTCAAAGCGATTGAATGATGGGCTTGAAGGGAAGGGTGTGATGTGCTGGAATATGAGGATCTGATGTGCTTGAAGGCGAGGATCTGATGTGCTTGGAGGATAATGTGCGATGAACTTGAAGGGTAGTGTCTTTTGGATTTGAAGGCCAGGGAATGATGGGCTTGAAGAAGGTCTGTTTGGCTTTAAAACGAGTGTCTGATGAGTCTGAAGGCGAGGGTCTTATGAGCTTGGATGGAAGTGTCTGATGAGCTTGAAGGTAAGGGTGTGATGAGCTTGAATGGAAAGGTCTGTTGGGGTTGAAGACAAGATTCTGATTGACGTGAAGTCGAGGGTCTTTTGTTCTTGAAATCGTGGGTCTTATGGACGCGAAGGAGAGGTTTTTAATTAGCCTGAAAGCGAGGGTCTGATGTGCTTTAACGCGAGGATCTGATAGTCTTGAATGCAAATGTGTGATGAACTTGAAGGCTAGTATCTGTTGGATTGAAGGCCAAGAGAATGATGGGTTTGAAGGAGAGAGTCTCTTATGCTTTAAAGGGAGGGTCTCATGGGTTTCAAGGCGAGTGTCTGATGACGTGAATGCGAGAGTCTGATGGGTTTGAAAGTGAGGGTCTAATGAGCCTTATGGCGATTGTCTTATGGGCTTGGATGCGACTGTCTGATGGGGTTCAAAGTGAGGGTGTATAAGCTTGAAGGCTATAGTCTATTGCGTTTGAAGGGAATGGACTGATGGACTTGAAGGCTAGGGGCTGTTGAAAAGGAGGGCGAGGGTCTTATGAGCTTGAATGCGATGGTCTGATGGGCTTGAAGTTGAGGGTGTGATACGTTTACTGGCTGGGTCTATTGGGCTTGAAGGCGAGGGACTGATGGGCTTGAAGGGGAGGGTCTGATGTGCAGGAAGGCGAGGGTCTAATGTACTTGAAACCGACGGTCTGATGTGCTTGAAGGCGGATGTTTGATGAACTTGAAGGGTTATGTCTTTTGGATTTGAAGGCAAGGGACTTATGGGCTTGAAGAAGAAGGTCTTTTCGGCTTTAAAACGCGTGTCTGATGAGTCTGAAGACAAGGGTCTTATGAGCTTGGATGGAAGGGTCTCACGGGCTTGAAGGTAAATGTGTGATGATCTTGAATGCGAGGGTCTGTTGGGGTTGAAGGCAAGGGACTGATGGACTTGAAGGCGAGTTTTTGTTTTGCATGAACGCGAGTGTTTGATGGTTTTGAAGGAGATGGTCTGCTGAGCCTGAAGGCGAAGGTCTAATGGGCTAGAAAGCGAGGCTGTGTTGAGCTTGAACGTGAACGTCTGTTGGGTTTGAAGGTGAGGGTCTGTTGTTCTTGAAAGCGAGGGTCTAATGGGCTTGAAGGCAAGTGTCTGATGGGCGTGAATGCTAGGGTATGATGGGCTAGAAGGCGAGGGTCTAATTTGTTTGAAGGCGAGTGTCGGAAGGGCTAGAAGGTGAGGGTGTGATGAGTTTGAATGCAAGGGTGTGTTGTTGTGAAGGCAAGTTTCTGATGGACTTGAAGGCGAGGGTCTCTTGTTCTTGAACTTGTGGATCTTATCGACTTGAATGTGATGTTATTGATGAGCCTGAAAGCGAGTGTCTGATACGGTTGAACGCGAGGTTCTGGTAGGCTTGAATACAAATGTTTGATTATCTTGAAGGCTATTGTCTGTTGGGCTTGAAGGCAGGAGAGTCATGGGTTTGAAGAAGAGGGTCTGTTAGGCTTTAAAGTGAGGGTCTCATGGGTGTCAAGGCGAGTGTCTGATGACGTGAATGCGAGGGTCTGATGGGTTTGAAAGTGAGGGTGTGATGAGCCTTAAGACGAGGGTGTTATGGGCATGGATGCAACGTTCTGATGTTCTTCAAAGTCAGGTTATATAAGATTGAAGGCTATTGTCTGTTGCTATTGAAGGCAATTGACTGATGGACCTGAAAGCGAGGACCTGTTGAGAAGGAAGTCGAGGGTCTTATGAGCTTGGATGCGAGGGTCTGATGGGCTTGAAGGTGGGTGTGATGAGTTTAAAGGCTAGCGTCTATTGGGCTTGAAAGCGAGGAACTGACAGCCTTGAAGGGGAGGGTCTGAAGTGTTGGAAGGTGAGGGTCTGATGTGCTTGAAGGCATGGATCTGATGTGCTTGAAGGCTAATGTGTGATGAACTTGAAGGGTAGTGTCTTTTGGATTTGAAGTCAAGGGACTGAGGGGCTTGAAGAAGAAGGTCTGTTTGGCTTTAAAACGAGTGTCTGATGAGTCGGAAGTCGAGGGTCTTATAAGCTTGGATGCAAGGTTCTGACTAGATTGAAAGTAAGGTTGTGATGAGCTTGAATGCAAGGGTCTGTTGGGGTTGAAGGTAAGTTTCGGATGGACGTGAAGGCGAGTGTCTCTTGTTCTTGAACTCCTGGATCGTATGCACTTGAAGGTGATGTTTTCCATGAGCCTGAAGGCGAGGGTCTGATGTGCTTGAACGCGAGATTCTTATAGGCTTGAATGCAAATGAGTGATGAACTTGAAGGCTGGTGTCTGTTGGGCTTGAAGGCAAGAGAGTGATGGGTTGTAAGGAGAGGGTCTGTTAGGCTTCAAAGTGAGGGTGTCATGGGTTTCCAGGCGAGTGTCTGATGACGTGAATGCGAGTGTGTGATGGGTTTGAAGGTATTGGTGTGATGAGCCTTAAGGCGAGGGTGTTATGGGCATGGATGGGACGGTCTGATGGGCTTCAAAGTTAGGGTGTATATGCTTGAAGGCATTAGCCTTTTGCGAGTGAAGGCAATGGAATGATGGTCTCGGAGTCGAAGGGCTTTTCAGAAGGAAGGCGAGGGTCTTATGAACTTGGATGCGTGGGTCTGATTGGCTTCAAGGTGAGGGTGCGATGAAATTAAAGACTAGGGTCTATTGGGCTTCAAAGCGATTGAATGATGGGCTTGAAGGGGAGGGTGTGATGTGCTGGAATATGAGGATCTGATGTGCTTGAAGGCGAGGATCTGATGTGCTTGAAGGCTAATGTGCGATGAACTTGAAGGGTAGTGTCTTTTGGATTTGAAGGCAAGGGAATGATGGGCTTGAAGAAGAAGGTCTGTTTGGCTTTAAAACGAGTGTCTGATGAGTCTGAAGGCGAGGGTCTTATGAGCTTGGATGGAATGGTCTCATGAGCTTGAAGGTAAGGGTGTGATGAGCTTGAATGGAACGGTCTGTTGGGGTTGAAGACAAGATTCTGATTGACGTGAAGTCGAGCGTCTGTTGTTCTTGAACTCGTGGGTCTTATGGACCTGAAGGAAAGGTTTTTAATGAGGCTGAAAGCGAGGGTGTGATGTGCTTTAACGCGAGGATCTGATAGTCTTGAATGCAAATGTGTGATGAACTTGAAGGCTAGTATCTGTTAGATTGAAGGCCAAGAGAATGATGGGTTTGAAGGAGAGGGTCTCTTATGCTTTAAAGTGAGGGTCTCAATGGTTTCAAGGCGAGTGTCTGATGACGTGAATGCGAGAGTCTGATGGGTTTGAAAGTGAGGGTCTAATGAGCCTTATGGCGATTGTCTTATGGGCTTGGATGCGACGGTCTGATGGGCTTCAAAGTGAGGGTGTATAAACTTGAAGGCTATAGTCTATTGCGTTTGAAGGGAATGGACTGATGGACTTGAAGGCTAGGGGATGTTGAAAAGGAAGGCGAGGGTCTTGTGAGCCTGAATGCGAGTGTCTGATGGGCTTGAACGTGAGGGTGTGATACGTTTTTTGGCTAGGGTCTATTGGGCTTGAGGGTGAGGGACTGATGGGCTTGAAGGGGAGGGTCTGATGTGCAGGAAGGCGAGGGTCTAATGTACTTGAAATCGACGGTCTGATGTGCTTGAAGGCGAATATTTGATGAACTTGAAGGGTTATGTCTTCTGGATTTGAATGCAAGGGACTCTTGGGCTTGAAGAAGGTCTGTTCGGCTTTAAAACGAGTGTCTGATGAGTCTGAAGACTAGGGTCTTATGAGCTTGGACGGAAGGGTCTGACGGGCTTGAAGGTAAGTGTGTGATAATCTTGAATGCGAGGGTCTGTTGGGGTTGAAGGCAAGGGACTGATGGACTTGAAGGCGAGTTTTTGTTTTGCATGAACGCGAGTGTTTGATGGTTTTGAAGGAGATGGTCTGCTGAGCCTGAAGGCGAAGGTCTAATGGGCTAGAAAGCAAGGATGTGTTGAGCTTGAACGTGAACGTCTGTTGGGTTTGAAGGTGAGGGTCTGCCGTTCTTGAAAGCTAGGGTCTAATGGGCTTGAAGGCAAGTGTCTGATGGATGTGAATGCTAGGGTATGATGGGCTGGAAGGCGAGGGTCTAATGTCTTTGAAGGCGAGTGTCGGAAGGGCTTCAAGGTGAGGGTGTGATGAGCTTGAATGCAAGGGTGTGTTGGGGTGAGAGGCAAGTTTCTGATGGACTTGAAGGCGAGGATCTCTTGTTCTTGAACTTGTGGATCTTATCGACTTGAATGTGATGTTTTTGATGAGCCTGAAAGCGAGGGTCTGATGTGGTTGAACGAGAGGGTCTATAGGCTTGAATGCAAATGTGTGATGAACTTGAAGGTTAATGTCTGTTGGGCTTGAAGGTAAGAGAGGGATGGATTTGAAGGAAAGGTTCTGTTAGGCTTCAAAGTGAGGGTCTCATGGGTTTCAAGGCGAGTGTCTGATGACGTGAATGCAAGGGTCTGATGGGTCTGAAAGTGATGATGTAATGAGCCTTAAGGCGAGGGTGTTATGGGCTTCGATGGGACGGTGTGATGGGCTTCAAAGTTAGGATGTATAAGCTTGAAGACTATAGTCTGTTGCGATTGAAGGCCATGGACTGATGGCCTTGAAGGCGAGGGGCTGTTGAGAGGGAAGGCGAGGGTCTTATGAGCTTTGATGTGAGGGTCTGATGGGCTTGAGTGAGGGTGTGATGAGTTTAAAGGCTAGGGTCTATTGGGCTTGAAGGCGATTGACCGATGGGCTTGAAGGAGAGCGTCGGATGTGCTGGAAGGTGAGGGTCTGATGTGCTTGAAGGCATCGGTCTGATGTGCTTGAAGGCTAATATGTTATGATCTTGAAGGGTAGTGTCTTTTGGAATTGAAGGCAAGGGACTGTTTGGCTTGAAGAAGAATGTCTGTTTGGCTTTAAATCCAGTGTCTGATGAGTCTGAAGGCGAGGGTTTCATTAGCTTGGATGCAAGGGTCTGATGGGCTTGAAGGTAAGGGTGTGATGAGCTTGAATGCAAGGGTCTGTTGGGGTTGAAGGCAAGTTTCTGATGGACGTGAAGACGAGAGTCTCTTGTTCTTGAACACGTGGATCTTATCGACTTAAAGGTGACGTCTGCGATGAGCCTTAAGGCGAGGGTCTGATGTGTTTGAACGCGAGGGTCTGAGAGTCTTGAATGCAAATGTTTGATGAACTTGAAGGCTAGTGTCTGTTGGGCTTGAAGGCAAGAGAGTGATGGGTTTGAAGGAAAGAGTCTGGTAGGCTTCAAAGTGAGGGTCTCATGGGTTTCAAGGCGAGTGTCTGATGACGTGATTGCGAAGGTCTGATGGGTTTGAAAGTGAGGGTGTGATGAGTCTTAAGGCGAGGGTATTATGGGCATGGATGCGACGGTCTGATGGGCTTCAAAGTGAGGGTGTATAAGCTCTAAGGCTATAGTCTTTTGCGATTGAAGGGAATGAACTGATGGACTTGAAGACGAGGAGCTGTTGAGAAGGAAGGCGAGGGTCTTATGAGCTTCGATGGGAGGGTCTGATGGGCTTGAAGTTGAGGGTGTGATGAGTTTAAAGGCTAGCGTCTATTGGGCTTGAAGGGGAGGGTCTGATGTGCTGGAAGGTGAGGATCTGATGTGCTTGAACGCATGGGTCTGATTGTTTGAAGGATTATGTGTGATGAACTTGAAGGGTAGTATGTTTTTGATTTGAAGGCAAGGGATTGATGGGCTTGAAGATGAAGGTCCTTTTGGCTTCAAAACGAGTGTCTGATGTGTCTGAAGGCGAGGGTCTTATGAGGTTGGATGGAAGGGTCTGACGAGCTTGAAGGTAAGGGTGTTTATGAGCTTGAATGCAAGTGTCTGTTGGGGTTGAAGGCAAGTTTCTGATCTACGTGAAGGCGAGGGTCTGTTGTTCTTGAACTCGTGGATCATATGCACTTGATGGTTAGGTTTTCGATGAGCCTGAAGGCGAGGTTCTGATGTGCTTGAACGCGAGATTCTGATAGGCGTGAATGCAAATATGTGAAGAACTTGATAGATAGTGTCTGTTGGGCTTGAAGGCAAGAGAATGATGGGTTTGAAGGAGAGGGTGTGTTAGGCTTCAAAGCGAGGGTCTCATGGGTTTCAAGGCGAATGTCTCATGACGTGAATGCAAGGGTCTGATGGGTTTGAAGGTAAGTGTGTGATGAGCCTTAAGGCGAGGGTGCTATAGGCTTCGATGCGACGGTTTGATGGGCTTCAAAATGAGGGTGTATAAGCTTGAAGGCTATAGCCTTTTGCGATTGAAGGCAATGGACTGATGGACTAGGAGGTAAGGTGCTGTTGAGAAGGAAGGCGAGGGTTTTATGAACTTGGATGCGAGGGTCTGATGGGCTTGAAGGTGAAAATGTGATGAAATTAAATTTTAAAGTCTATTGGGTTTCAAAGCGAAGGACTGATGGGCTTGAATTGGAGGATGTGAAGTGCTGGAAGGTGAGGGTCTGATGTGCTTGTATGGTAATGTGTGATGAACTTGAAGGGTAGTGTCTTTTCGATTTGAAGGGAAGGTACTGATGGGCTTGAAGAAGAAGGACTGTTTGGCTTTAAAACTAGTGTCTGATGAGTCTGAAGGCGAGGATCTTATGAGGTTGGAAGCAAGGGTCTGATGAGCTTGAAGATAATGGTGTGATGAGCTTGAATGCAAGGGTCTGTAATTCTTGAACTCCTGGATCTTATGGACATGAAGATGAGGTATTCGATGAGCCTGAAGGCGAGTGTCTGATGTGCTTGAACGCGAGTATCTGATAGGCTTGAATGCAAATGCGTGATGAACTTGAAAGGCTAGTATCTGTTGGGCTTGAAGGCAAGAGAGTGATGGGCTTGAAGGAGAGGGTCTGTTGGGCTTCAAAGTGAGGGTCTCATGGGTTTCAAGGCTATTGTCTGATGACGTGAATACGAGGGTCTGATGGGTTTGAATGTAAAGATGTAATGAGCCTTAAGGCGAGGGTGTTATTGGCTTCGATGGGATATTCTGATGGGCTTCAAAGTGAGGGTGTATAAACTTGAAGACTATAGTCTGTTGCGATTGAAGGCAATGGACTAATGGTCTTGAAGGCGAGGGGCTGTTGGGAGGGAAGGCAAGGGTCTAATGAGTTTGGATGTGAGGGTCTAATGGGCTTGAAGGTGAGGGTTTGATGAGTTTAAAGGCTAGGGTCTATTGGGCTTGAAGGCGAGGGACCGATGGGCTTGAAGGAGAGAGTCCGATGTGCCGGAAGGTGAGGGTCTGATGTTCTTGAAGGAGAGGGTCTGATGTGCTTGAAGGCTAATGTTCGATGAACTTGAAGGGTAGTGTCTTTTGGATTTGAAGGCAAGGGACTGTTGGGCTTGAAGAAGAAGGTCTGTTTGGCTTTAAATCGAGTGTCTGATGAGTCTGAAGGCGAGGGTTTTATTAGCTTGAATGCAAGGGTCTGATGGGCTTGAAGGTAAGGGTGTGATGAGCTTGAATGCAAGGGTCTGTTGGGGTTGAAGGCAAGGGACTGATTGACTTGAAGGCGAGTGTCTGTTTTGCATGAAACGAGTGTCTGATGGTCTTGAAGGAGATGGTCTGCTAAGCCTGAAGGTGAAGGTCTAATGGGCTAGAAAGCGAGGATGTGATGAGCTTGAACGTGAGGGTCCGTTTTGAAAGCGAGGGTCTAATGGCCTTGAAGGCGAGTGTCTGATGAACGTGAATGCTAGGGTGTAATGGGCTGGAAGGCGAGGGTCTAATGGGCTTGAGCGCAAGTGTGTGATGGGCTTGAATTCAAGGTGAGGGTGTGATGAGCTTGAATGCAAGGGTCTGTCGGGGTTGAAGGCAAGTTTCTGATGGACGTGAAGGCGAGGGTCTTTTGTTCTTGAACTCTTGGATCTTATCAACTTGAAGGTGAGGTTTTCGATGAGCCTGAAAGCCAGGGTCAGATGTGGATGAACGGATGGGTCTGATAGGCTTGAATGCAAATGTGTGATGAACTTGAAGGTTAGTGTCTGTTGGGCTTGAAGGCAAGAGTAATGGTTTTGAAGGAGAGGGTCTGTTAGGCTTAAGTGTCTGATGGGCTTGAAGGTGAGGGTGTGATGAGTTAAAGGCTAGCGTCAATTGGGCTTGTAGGCGAGGAACTGATGGGCTTGAAGGGGAGGGTCTCACGTGCTGGAAGGTTAGGGTCTGATGTGCTTGAACGCATGGGTCTGATGTGCTTGAAGTATAATGTGTGATGAACTTGAAAGGTAGTGTCTTTTGGATTTGAAGGCAAGGGACTGATTGGCTTGAAGAAGAAGGTCTGTTTAGCTTTAAAACGAGTATCTGATGAGTCTGAAAGCGAGGGTCTTATGAGCTTGGATGGAAGGGTCTGACGAGCATGAAGGTAAGGGTGTGATGAGCTTGAATGCAAGGGTCTGTTGTGTTGAAGGCAAGTTTCTGATCTACGTGAAGGCGAGGGTCTGTTGCTCTTGAACTCGTGGATCATATGCACTTGTTGGTTAGGTTTCGATGAGCCTAAAGGCGAGGATCTGATGTGCTTGAACGCGAGATTCTGATAGGCGTGAATGCAATTATGTGAAGAACTTGATGGATAGTGTCTGTTGGGCTTGAAGGCAAGAGAATGATGGGTTTGATAGAGAGGGTCTGTTAGGCTTCAAAGTGAGGCTCTCATGGGTTTCAAGGTGAATGTCTGATGACGTGTATGCAAGGGTCTGATGGGCTTGAAGGTAAGGGTGTGATGAGCCTTAAGGCGAGGGTGTTATGGGCTTCGATGCGACGATCTGATGGGCTTCAAAATGAGGGTGTATAAGCTTGAAGCCTATAACCTTTTGCGATTGAAGGCAATGGACTGATGGACTTGGAGGCAAGGTGCTGTTGAAAAGGAAGGCGAGGGTCTTATGGACTTGGATGCGAGGGTTTGATTGGCTTGAAGGTGAGGGTGTGATGAAATTAAATTTTAAAGTCTATTGGGTTTCAAAGCGAGGGACTGATGGGCTTCAAGGGGAGGATGTGATGTGCTAGAAGGTGAGGATCTGATATGCTTGAATGCTAATGTGTGATGAACTTGAAGGGTAGTGTCTTTTCGATTTGAAGACAAGGTACTGATGGGCTTGGAGACGAATGTGTGTTTGGCTTTAAAACGAGCGTGTGATGTGTCTGTAGGCGAGGGTCTTCTGAGCTTGGATGCAAGAGTCTGACGAGCTTGAAGGTAAGGGTGTGATGAGCTTGAATTCAAGGGTCTGTTGGGTAAAAGGCAAGTTTCTGATGGACGTGAAGGCGAGGGTCTGTTATTCGTGAACTCGCGGATCTTATGGACTTGAAGGAGAGGTTTTCGATGAGCCTGAAGGCTAGGGTCTGATGTGCTTTAACGCGAGTATCTGATAGGCTTGAATGCAAATGTGTGATGAACTTGAAGGCTAGTATCTGTTGGGCTTGAAGGCAAGGGAATGATGGGTTTGAAGGAAAGGGTCTGTTAGGCTTCAAAGTGAGGGTTTCATGTGTTTCAAGGCGAGTGTCTAATGGCGTGAATGTGAGGATCTGATTGTTTTGAGGGTGAGGATCTGATGAGCCTTAAGGGAAGGGTCTTATGGGCTTGGATGCGACAGTCTGATGGGCTTCAAAGTGAGGGTGTATACGCTTGAAGGATACAGTCTGTTGCGTTTGAAGACAATGGGCTGATGGACTTCAAGGTGAGGGGCTGTTGAGAAGGAAGGCGAGTGTCGTATGAGCTTAGATGCGAGGGTCTGATGGGCTTGACGGTGACGGTGTGATAAGTTTAAAGGGTATGGTCTATTGGGCTTGAAGACGAGGGACTGATAGGCTTGAAGGAGAGGGTCTGATGTGCTGGAAGGCGAGGGTCTAATGTGCTTGAAAGCGAGGGTCTGATGTGCTTGAAGGCGAATGTTTGATGAACTTGAAGGGTAATGTCTTTTGGATTTGAAGTCAAGGGGCTGATGGACTTGAAGAATAAGGTCTGTTCTGCGTTAAAACGAGTTTCTTGAATGCAGGGGTCTGTTGGGGTTGAAGGCAAGGGACTGATGGACTTGAAGGCGAGTGTCGGTTTTGCATGAAAGCGAGTGTCTGATGGCCTTGAAGGAGATTGTCTGCTGAGCCTGAAGGCGAAGGTCTAATGGGCTAGGAAGCGAGGATGTGATGAGCTTGAACGTGAGGGTCCGTTGGGATTGAAGGTGAAGGTCTGTTGTTCTTGAAAGCGAGGGTCTAATGGCCTTGAAGGCCAGTGTCTGATGAACGTGAATGTTAGGGTATAATGGGCTGGAAGGCGAGGGTCTAATGGGCTTGAACGCGAGTGTTTGATGGGCTTCAAGGTGAGGGTCTGATGAGCTTGAATGCAAGGGTCTGTTGGGGTTGAAGGCAAGTTTCTGATGGACGTGAAGGCGAGGGTCTTTTGTTCTTGAACTCTTGGATCTTATCGACCTGAGGGTGAGGTTTTCGATGAGCCTGAAAGTAAGGGTCAGATGTGGTTGAACGAGTGGGTCTGATAGGCTTGAATGCAAATGTGTGATGAACTTGAAGGTTAGTGTCTGTTGGGCTTGGAGGCAAGAGAGTGATGGGTTTGAAGGAGAGGGTCTGTTAGGCTTCAAAGTGAGGGTCTCATGGGTGTCAAGGCGAGTGTCTGATGACGTGAATGCGAGGGTCTGATGGGTTTGAAAGTGAGAATGTGATGAGCCTTAAGGCGAGGGTGTTATGGGCTTGGATGCGACGGTCTGATGGGCTTCAAAGTAAGGGTGTATAAGCTCGAAGGCTACAGTCTGTAACGGTTAATGGCAATGGACTGATGGACTTGAAGGCGAGGGGCTGTTGAGAGGGAAGGCGAGGGTCTTATTAGCTCAGATGGCAAGGTCTGATGGGCTTGAAGGTGAGCGTGTGATGAATTTAAAGGCTAGGGTGTATTGGGCTTGAAGGCGAGGGAATGATGGGCTTGAAGGGGAGTGTCTGATGTGCTGGAAGGTGAGGGTTTGATGTGCTTGAAGGCTAATGTGTGATGAACTTGAAGAGTAGTGTCTTTTGGATTTGAAGGAAAGGGACTGTTGGGCTTGAATAAGAAAGGCTGTTTTTCTTTAAATCGAGTGTCTGATGAGCCTGAAGGCGAGGGCCTTATTAGCTTGGATGCAAGGGTCTGATGATCTTGAAGGTAAGGGTGTGAGGATCTTCAATTCAAGTGTCTGTTGGGGTTGAAGGCAAGTTTCTGACGGACGTGAATGCGCGGGTCTGTTGTTCTTGAACTCGTGGATCTTATAGACTTGAAGGTGAGGTTTTCGATGAGCCTGAAGGCGAGAGTCTGAGTTGGTTGAACGCGATGTTCTGATAGGCTTGAATGCAAATGTGTGATGAACTTGAAGGCTAGTGTCTGTTGGGCTTGAAGGCAGGAGAGTGATGGGTTTGAAGTAGAGGGTCTGTTAGGCTTCACAGTGATGGTCTCATGGGGTTCAAGGCGAGTGTCTGATGACGTGAATGCGAGGGTCTAATGGGTTTGAAGATGAGGGTGTGATGAGTCTTAAGGCGAGGGTGTTATGGGCATGGATGCGACGGTCTGATGGGCTTCAAAGTAAGGGTGTATAAGCTCGAAGGCTACAGTCTGTAGCGGTTAATGGCAATGGACTGATGGACTTGAAGGCGAGGGGCTGTTGAGAGGGAAGGCGAGGGTCTTATTAGCTCAGATGGCAAGGTCTGATGGGCTTGAAGGTGAGCGTGTGATGAATTTAAAGGCTAGGGTGTATTGGGCTTGAAGGCGAGGGAATGATGGGCTTGAAGGGGAGTGTCTGATGTGCTGGAAGGTGAGGGTTTGATGTGCTTGAAGGCTAATATGTGATGAACTTGAAGAGTAGTGTCTTTTGGATTTGAAGGAAAGGGACTGTTGGGCTTGAATAAGAAAGGCTGTTTTTCTTTAAATCGAGTGTCTGATGAGTCTGAAGGCGAGGGCCTTATTAGCTTGGATGCAAGGGTCTGATGAGCTTGAAGGTAAGGGTGTGAGGATCTTCAATTCAAGTGTCTGTTGGGGTTGAAGACAAGTTTCTGATGGACGTGAATGCGCGAGTCTGTTGTTCTTGAACTCGTGGATCTTATAGACTTGAAGGTGAGGTTTTCGATGAGCCTGAAGGCGAGAGTCTGAGTTGGTTGAACGCGATTTTCTGATAGGCTTGAATGCAAATGTGTGATGAACTTGAAGGCTAGTGTCTGTTGGGCTTGAAGGCAGGAGAGTGATGGGTTTGAAGTAGAGGGTCTGTTAGGCTTCAAAGTGATGGTCTCATGGGGTTCAAGGCGAGTGTCTGATGACGTGAATGCGAGGGTCTAATGGGTTTGAAGATGAGGGTGTGATGAGTCTTAAGGCGAGGGTGTTATGGGCATGGATGCGACGGTGTGATGTGCTTCAAAGTGAGTGTGTATAAGCTTGAAGGCTATAGTCTGTTACGATTGAAGGCAATGGACTGATGGACTTGAAGGCGAGGGGCTGTTGAGAAGGAAGGCGAGGGTCTTATGGGCTTGGATGCGAGTGTCTGATGGGCATGAATGTGAGGGTGTGATGAGTTTAAAGGCTAGCGTCAATTGGGCTTGAAGGCGAGGAACTGATGGGCTTGAAGGGGAGGGTCTCACGTGCTGGAAGGTTAGGGTCTGATGTGCTTGAACGCATGGGTCTGATGTGCTTGAAGTATAATATGTGATGAACTTGAAAGGTAGTGTCTTTTGGATTTGAAGTCAAGGGACTGATGGGCTTCAAAAAGAATTTCTGTTTGGCTTTAAAACGAGTGTCTGATGAGTCTGAAGGTGAGGGTCTTATGAGCTTGAATGCAAGGGTCTGACGAGCTTGAAGGTAAGGGTGTGATGAGCTCGAATGCAAGGGTCTGTTGGGGTTGAAGGCAAGTTTCTGATGGACGTGAAGGCGAGGGTCTCTTGTTCTTGAACTCGTGGATCATATGCACTTGAAGGTCATGTTTTGGATGAGCCTGAAGGCGAGGGTCTGATGTGCTTGAACGCGAGATTCTGATAGGCTTGAATGAAATGTGTGATGAACTTGAAGGCTAGTATCTGTTGGGCTTGAAGGCAAGAGAATGATGGGGTTGAAGGAGTGTGTCTGTTAGGCTTCAAAGTGAGGGTCTCATGGGTTTCAAGGCGATTGTCTGATGAAGTGAATGCGAGGGTGTGATGGGTTTGAAGGTGAGGGTGTGATGAGCCTTAAGGGGAGGGTGTTATTGGCTTGGATGCGACAGATTGATGGGCTTCAAGGTGACGGCGTATAAGCTTGAAGGCTATAGCCTTTTGCGATTGAAGTCAATGGACTGATGGTCTTGGAGGCGAGGGGCTGTTGAGAAAGAAGGCGAGGGTCTTATGAACTTGAATGGGAGGGTCTGATGGGCTTGAAGGTGAGGGTGTGAAACAATTTGAGACTAGGGTCTATTGGGCTTTAAAGCGACGGACTGATGAGCTTGAAGGATAGAGTGTGATATGCTGGAAGGTGAGGATCTGATGTGCTTGAAGGCGAGGGTCTGATGTGCTTGAACGCTAATGTGCGATGAACTTGAAGGGCAATGTCTTTTGGATTTGAAGGCAAGGGATTGATGGGCTTGAAGAATGAAAGTCTGTTTGGCTTTAAAACGAGTGTCTGATGAGTCTGAAGGCGAGGGTCTTATGAGCTTGGATGCAAGGGTCTGATGAGCTTGAAGGTAAGGGTGTGATGAGCTTGAATGCAAGGGTCTGTTGAGGTTGAAGGCAAGTTTCTGTTGACTTGAAGGCTAGGGTCTCTTGTACTTGAACTTGTGGATATTATGGACTTGAAGGAGAGATTTTTGATGAACCTGAAGGCGAGGGTCTGATGTGCTTGAAAGCGAGGATCTGATAGTCTTGAATGCAAATGTGTGATGAACTTGAAGGGTAGTATCTGTTGGACTGAAGGCCAACAGAATGATGGGTTTGAAGGAGAGGGTCTGTTAGGCTTCAAAGTGAGGGTCTCATGGGTTTCAAGGCGAGTGTTTGATGACGTGAATGCGAGGGTCTGATGGGTTTGAAAGTGAGGATGTAATGATCCTTTAGGCGAGGGTGCTATTGGCTTCGATGTGACGGTCTGATGGGCTTCAAAGTGAGGGTGTATATGCGATTAAAGGCAATTGACTGATGGCCTTGAAGGCGAGGGGCTGTTGGGAGGGAAGGCGAGGGGCTTATGAGCTTGTATGGAAGGGTCTGATGGGCTTGAAGGTAGGTGTGTGATAAGCTTGAATGCGAGGGTCTGTTGGGGATGAAGGCAAGGGACTGATGGACTTGAAGGCGAGTGTCTGTTTTGCATGAAAGCGAGTGTCTGATGGGCTTGAAGGAGATGGTCCGCTGAGCCGGCGAAGGACTAATGGGCTAGAAAGCGAAGATGTGATGAGCTTGAACGTGAACGTCTGTTGGGCTTGAAGGTGAGGGTCTGTTGTTCTTGAAGGCGAGTGTCTGATGGACGTGGATGCTAGGGTATGATGGGCTGAAAGGCGAGGGTCTAATGGGCTTGAAGGCGAGTGTCTGATGGGCTTGAAGGTGAGGGTGTGATGAGTTTAAAGGCTAGGGTCTATTGGGCTTGAAGGCGAGGGACCGATGGGCTTGAAGGAGAGGGTCTGATGTGCTTGCAGGCTAATGTGTGATGAACTTGAAGGGTAGTGTCTTTTGGATTTGAAGGCAAGGGACTGTTGGGCTTGAAGAAGAAGGTCTGTTTGGCTTTAAATCGATTGTGTGATGAGTCTGAAGGCGATGGTCTTATTAGCTTGGATGCAAGGGTCTGATGGGCTTGAAGGTAAGGGTGTGATGAGCTTGAATGCAAGGGTTTGTTGGGGTTGAAGACAAGCTTCTGATGGACGTGAAGGCGAGGGTCTGTTGTTCTTGAACACGTGGATCTTATCGACTTGAAGGTGACGTTTTCGATGAGCCTAAAGGCGAGGGTCTGATGTGTTTGAACGCGAGGGTCTGATAGGCGTGAATGCAAATGTGTGATGAACTTAAAGGGTAGTGTCTGTTGGGCTTGAAGGCAGTAGAGTGATGAGTTTGAAGGAGAGGGTCTGTTAGGCTTCAAAGTGAGGGTCTCATGGGTTTCAAGGCGAGTGTCTGATGACGTGAATGCGAGGGTCTGATGGGTTTGAAGGTGAGGGTGTGATGAGCCTTAAGGCGAGGGTGTTATGGGCATGGATGCGACGGTCTGATGGGCTTCAAAGTGAGGGTGAATATGCTTGAAGGCTAAAGTCTGTTGCGAATGAATGCAATCGACTGATACACTTGAAGGCGAGAGGCTATTGAGGAGGGCGAGGGTCTTATGTGCTTGGATGCGAGTGTCTGATGGGGTTGAAGGTGAGGGTGTGATGAGTTTAAAGGCTAGCGTCTATTGGGCTTGAGGGCGAGGAACTGATGGACTCGAAGGGGAGGGTCTGATGTGCTGGAATGTGAGGGTCTGATGTGCTTCAAGGCATGGGTCTGATGTGCTTGAAGGATAATGTGTGATGAACTTGAAGGGTAGTGTCTTTTGGATTTGAAGGAAAGGGACTGATGGGCTTGAAGAAGAAGGTCTCTTTGGCTTTAAAACGAGTGTCTGATGAGTCTGAAGGCGAGTGTCTCATGAGCTTGGATAGAAGGGTCTGGCGAGCTTGAAGGTAAGGGTGTAATGAGCTTGAATGCAAGGGTCTGTTGGGGTTGAAGGCAAGTTTCTGATGGACGTGAACGCGAGGATCTGTTGTTCTTGAACTCGTGGATCATATGCACTTGATTGATAGGGTTTCGTTGAGCCTGAGGGCGAGGGTCTGATGTGCTTGAACGCGAGTTTCTGATAGGCTTGAATGCAAATACATGAAGAACTTGATGGATAGTGTCTGTTGGCCTTGAAGGGAAGAGAATGATGGGTTTAAAGGAGAGGGTCTGTTGGGCTTCAAAGTGAGGGTCTCATGGGACTCAAGGCGAGTGTCTGATGAAGTGAATGCAAGGGTCTGATGGGTTTGAAGGTAAGGGTGTGATGAGCCTTACGGCGAGGGTGTTATGGGCTTCGATGCGACGGTCTGATGGGCTTCTAAAGGAGGGTATATAAGCTTGAAGGCTATAGCCTTTTGCGATTGAAGGCAATGGACTGATGGACTTGGAGGCGAGGGGCTGTTGAGAAGGAAGGCGAGGGTCTTATGAGCTTGGATGCAAGGGTCTGATGAGCTTAAAGGTAAGGGTGTGATGAGCTTGAATGCAAGGGTTTGTTGCTGTTGAAGGCAAGTTTCTGATGTACGTGAAGGCAAGGATCTGTTGTTCTTGAATTCGTGGATCTTATGGACATGAAGGTGAGGTATATGATGAGCCTGAAGGCGAAGTTCTGATGTGCTTGAACGCGAGCATCTGATAGGCTTGAATGCAAATGTGTGATGAACTTGAAGGCTAGTACCTGTTAGGCTTGAAGGCAAGAGAATGATGGTTTTGAAGGAGAGGATCTGTTAGGCTTCAAAGTGAGGGTCTAATGGGTTGCAAGGCGAGTGTATGATGACGTGAATGCGAGGATCTGATGGGTTTGAGGGTGAGGATCTGATGAGCCTTAAGGCGAGGGTCTTATGAGCTTGGATGCGACGGTCTGATGGCTTCAAAGTGAGGGTATATAAGCTTGAAGGATATTGTCTGTTACGTTTGAAGGCGATGGACTGATGTATTTGAAGAAGAGGGGCCGTTGAGAAGGAAGGCGAGGGTCTTATGAGCTTGGATGCGAAGTTCTGATGGGTTTGAAGGTGAGGGTGAGATACGTTTTTAATTGGTAGGGTCTATTGGGCTTGAAGGCGAGGGACTGATGGGCTTGAATGGGAGGGTCTGATGTACTGGAAGGTGAGGGTCTAATGTGCTTGAAAGCGAGGGTCTGATGTGCTTGAAGGCGAATGTTTGATGAACTTGAAGGGTAGTGTCTTTCGGATTTGAAGGCAAGGGACTGATGGGCTTGAAGAAGAAGGTGTGTTCGGCTGTAAAACGAGTGTCTGATTAGTCTGAAGGCGAGGGTCTTATGAGCTTGGATGGAAGGGTGTGACAGGCTTCAAGGTAAGGGTGTTATGAGCTTGAATGCGAGGGTCTGTTGGGGTTGAAGGCAAGGGACTGATGGACTTGAAGGAGAGTGTCTGTTTTGCTTGAAAGCTAGTGTCTGATGGTCTTGAAGGAGCCTGAAGGCGAAAGTCTAATGGGCTAGAAAGCGAGGATATGATGAGCTTGAACGTGAGGGTGTGTTGGGTTTGAAGGTGAGAGTCTGTTGTTCTTGAAAGCGAGGGTCTAATGGCCTTGAAGGCGAGTGTCTGATGGACGTGAATGCTAGGTTATAATGGGCTGGAAGACGAGGGTCTAACGAGCTTGAAGGCGATTGTCTGATGGGTTTCAAGGTGAGGGTGTGATGTGCTTGAAGGCTAATGTGTGATGAACTTGAAGAGTAGTGTCTTTTGGATTTGATGGCAAGGGACTGATGGGTTTGAAGAAGAAGGGCTGTTTGGCTTTAAATCGAGTGTGTGATGAGTCTGAAGGCGAGGGTCATATTAGCTTGGTTGGAAGGGTCTGATGAGCTTGAAGGTAAGGGTGTGATGAGCTTGAATGCAAGTGTCTTTTGTGATTGAAGGCAAGTTTCTGATGGACGTGAAGGCGAAGGTCTGTTGTTCTTGAACTCGTGGGTCTTATCGACTTGAAGGTGAGGTTTTCGATGAGCCTGAAGGCGAGGGTCTGATGTGGTTGAACGCGAGGGTCTGATGAGTCTTAAGGCGAGGGTGTCATGGACATGGATGCGACGGTCTGACGGGCTTCAATGTGAGGGTGTATAAGCTTGAAGGCTATAATCTGTTGCGATTGAAGGCAATGGACTGATGGACTTGAAGGCGAGAGGCTGTTGAGAAGGAAGGCGAAGGTCTTATGAATTTGGATGCGAGGGTCTGATGGGCTTGAATGTGAGGGTGTGATGAGCTTGAATGCAATGGTCTGTTGGGGTTGAAGACAAGTTTCTGATGGATGTGATGGCGAGGGTGTCTTGTTCTTGAACTCGTGGATCATATGCACTTGAAGGTGGTGTTTTCGATAAGCCTGAAGGCGAGGGTCTGATGTGCTTGAACGCGAGATTCTGATAGGCTTGAATGCAAATGTGTGATAAACGTGAAGGCTACTGTCTGTTGGTCCTGAAGGCAAGAGAGTGATGAGTTTGAAGGAGAGGGTCTGTTAGGCTTCAAAGTGAGGGTCTCTTGTGTTTCAAGGCTAGTGTCTGATGACGTGAATGCGAGGGTCTGATGGGTTTGAATGTAAGGGTGTGATGAGCGTTAAGGGAAGGGTGTTATGGGCTTGGATGCGACGGTCTGATGGGCTTCGAAGTGAGGGTGTGTAAGCTTGAAGGCTATAGCGTTTTGCGATTGAAGGCAATGGAATGATTTTCTTGGAGGCGAAGGTCTGTTGAGAAGGAAGGCGAGGGTCTTATGAACTTGGATGCGAGGGTCTGATGGGCTTGAAATTGAGGGTGTGATGAAATTAAAGGCTAGGGTCTATTAGGCTTGAAGGCGAGGGACTGATGGAATTGAAGGGGAGGGTGTGATGTGCTGGAAGGTGAGGATCTGATGTGCTTGAAGGCGAGGGTCTGATGTGCTTGAAGGCTAATGTGCGATGAACTTGAAGGGTAGTGTCTTTTGGTTTTGAAGGCAAGGGACTGATGGGCTTGAAGAAGAAGGTCTGTTTGGCTTTAAAACGAGTGTCTGATGAGTCTGAAGGTGAGAGTCTTATGATCTTGGATGGAAGGGTCTGACGAGCTTGAAGGTAAGGGTGTAATGAGCTTGAATGCAAGGGTCTATTGGGGTTGAAGGCATCTTTCTGATTGATGTGAAGTCGAGGGTCTGTTGTTCTTGAACTCGTGGATCTTATGGACTTGAAGGAGAGGTTTTCGATGAGCCTGAAGGCGAGGGTCTGATGTGCTTGAAGGCTATAGTCTATTGCGTTTGAAGGCAATGGACTGATGGACTGAAGGCGAGGGTCTTATGAATTTGGATGCGAGTGTCTGATGGGCTTGAAGGTGAGGGTGTGATAAGTTTAAAGGGTAGGATCTATTGGGCTTGAAGGGGAGTGACTGATGGGCTTGAAGGGGAGGGTCTGATGTGCTGGAAGGCGAGGGTCTAATGTGCTTTAAAACTAGGGTCTGATATGCTTGAAGGCGAATGTGTGATGAACTTGAAGGGTAGTGTCTTTTGGATTTAAAGGCAAGGGACTGATGGGCTTGAAGAAGGTCTTTTCGGCTTTAAAACGAGTGTCTGATGAGTCTGAAGACGAGGGACTTGTAAACTTGGATGGAAGGGTCTGATGGGCTTGAAGGTAATTGTGATGAGATTGAATGCGACGGTCTGTTGGGGTTGAAGGCAAGGGACTGATGGACTTGAAGGAATGTGTCTGTTTTGCATGAAAGCGAGTGTCTGATGGTTTTGAACGAGATGGTCTGCTGAGCCTGAAGGCGAAGGTCTAATGGGCTAGGAAGCGGCGATGTGATGAGCTTCAACGTGAGCGTCTGTTGGTTTTGAAGGTGAGGGTCTGTTGTTCTTGAAAGCGAGGGTCTAATGGGCTTGAAGGCGATTGTCTGATGGATGTTAATGCTAGGGTATGATGTGCTAGAAAGCGAGGGGCTAATGGGCTTGAAGGCGAATATCTGATGGGCTTCAAGGTGAGAGTGTGATGAGCTTGAATGAAAGAGTCTGTTGGGGTTAAAGGCAGGTTTCTGATGGACTTGAAGGCGAGGGTCTCTTGTTCTTGAACTTGTGGATCTTATCGACTTGAAGGTGAGGTTTTCGATAAGCCTGAAAGCGAGGGTCTGATGTGGCTGAACGCGAGGGTCTGATAGGCATGAAAGCAAATGTGTGATGAACTTGAAGGTTAGTGTCTGTTGGGCTTGAAGGCAAGTGAGTGATGGGTTTGAAGGAGAGGATCTGTTAGGCTTCACAGTGAGGGTGTCATGGGTTTCAAGGCGAGTGCCTGATGACGTGAATACGAGGGTCTGATGGGTTTGAAAGTGAGGATGTAATGAGCCTTAAGGTGAGGTTGTTATGGGCTTCGATGGGACGGTATGATGGGCTTCAAAGTGAGGGTGTATAAGCTTGAAGACTATAGTCTGTTGCGATTGAAGGCAATGGACTGATGGCCTTGAAGGCGAGGGGCTGTTGAGAGGGAAGGCGAGGGTCTTATGAGCTTGGATGTGCGGGTCTGATGGGCTTTAAGGTGACGGTGTGATGAGTTTAAAGGTTAGGGTCTATTGGGCTTGAATACGAGGGACTGATGGGCTTGAAGGAGAGGGTCTGATGTGCTGGAATGTGAGGGTCTGATGTGCTTGAAGAAGAGGGTCTAATGTGCTTGAAGGCTGATATGTGATGAACTTGAAGGTGAGTGTCCTTTGGATTTGAAGGAAAGGGACTGATGGGCTTGAAGAAGAAGGTCTGTTTGGCTTTAAATCGAGTGTCTGATGAGTCTGAAGGCGAGGGTCTTATAGGCTTGGATGTGACGGCGTAATGGTCTTCAAAGTGGGGTGTATACGCTTGAAGGCTAGAGTCTGTTGGGTTTGAAGGCAAGGCACTGATGAACTTGAACACGAGAGTTTGTTGGGTATGAATGCGAGGGTTTTATGAGCTTGGATGCGAGGGTCTGATAACCTTGAAGATGGGGTTTTGATGAGCTTAAAGGCTACGGTCTGTTGGGGTTAAAGGCGAGGGACTGATGGGCTTGAAGGCGAGGGTCTGATGTGCTTGAAGGCGAGGGTCTGATGTGCTTGAAGGCGAATGTGCGATGAATTTGAAGGGTAGTGTCTTTTGGGTTTGAACGCAAGGGACTGATGGGCTTGAAGAAGAGGGTCTGTTCGGCTGTAAAACATGGTTCTGATGAGCCTGAAGGCGAGGGTCTTATGTGCCTGAAGGCGAGGGTCTTATGTGCCTGGATGCAAGGGTCTGATGGGCTTGAAGGTAATTGTGTGATGAGATGAATGCAAGGGTCTGTATGGGCTCATGGCAAGGGACTGATGGGCTTGAAGGCGAGGGTCTGTGTTACATGAAATCGAGAGTGTGATGGGTTTGAAGGCGAGTGTCCAATGGACATGAATGTGAGGGCCTGATGGGCTCGAAGGTGATGGTCTGCTGAGCCTGAAGGCGAAGCTCTCAAGGGTATGAAAGCGAGGACGTTATGAGTTTGAACGTAAGGGTCTGTTGGTCTTGAAGGCGAGGGTCTGTTTGGCTTGAAAGCGAGGGTGTAATGAGCTTGAAGGCGAGTATCTGATGCGAGGGTATGATGGGCTGGAAGGCGAGGATCTACTGGGCTTGAAGGCGAGTGTCTGATGGGCTTGAAGGTGAGTGTCTGATGGGCTTGAAGGTGAGGGTGTTATCAACTTGAATGGAAGGGTCTGTTGTGGTTGAAGGCAAGTTTCTGATGGACGTGAAGGCGAGGGTCTATTGTTCTTAGACTCAATGGCCTTATGGACTTAAAGGTGAGGTTGCAATGAGCCTGAAGGCAAGGATCTGATGTGCTTGAAGTCGAGGGTTTGATAGGCTTGAATGCGAATGTATGTTGGACTTGAAGGGAAGGGATTGATGGGCTTGAAGGAAAAGGGCCCGTTGGCCTTTAAATTGAGGGTCTGATGGGTTTCAAGGTGAGAGGCTGATGATATGAATGCGAGGGGCTGATGGCCTTGAAGGCGTGGGTGTGATGAGCCTTAAGGTGAGGGTCTTATGGGCTTGGATGCGAGGGTTTGATGGGCTTGGATGCGAGGGTTTGATGGGCTTCAAAGTGAGGGTGTATAAGCTTAAAGGCTATAGTCTGTTGGGTTTCAAGGCAAAGGACTGAAGGACTTGAAGGCGAGGGTCTGTTGGGCCTGAAGGCAAGGGTCATATGAGTTTGGGTTCGAGGGTCTGATGGGCTTGAAGATGAAGGTGTGATGAGCTTGAAGTCTAGGGTCTGATGGGCCTAAAGGCGAGGGACTGATGGGCCTGAAGGCGAGAGTCTGATGTGCTGGAAGGCGAGAGTGTGATGTGCTGGAAAGCGAGAGTCTTATGTTCTCTAAGGCGAATGTATGATGAATTTCAATGGTAGTGTCTTTTGGACTGATGGGCTTGAAGAAGAAGGTCTTCTCGGCTATGAAACGAGGGTCTGATGAGCCTGAAGGCGAGGGTCTTATGGGCTTGGATACAAGGGTCTGATAGGCTTGAAGGTGAGGCCGTGATGATCTTGAATGGAAGGGTCATTTGGAATTGAAGGCAAGGGACCCATAGACTTGAAGGCTATGGTCTATTTTTCATGAAAGCGAGTGTCTGATGGGTTTGAAGGCAAGTGTCCAGTGGACGTGAATGCGAGGTTGTGATGGGTTTAAAGGTGAGGGTGTGATGAACTTGAAGTCTAGGGTCTGTTGGCTTTGAAGGCGAGAGACTGATGGGCCTAAAGGCGAGGGCCTGATGTGCTTGAAGGCGAAGGTCTTATGTGCTTCAAGACGAATGTGTGATGAACTTCAATGTTAGTGTCTATTGGGTTTAGAAGCAAGAGATTGATTGGCTTGGAGAGGGTTTGTTCCGGTTTAAAACGATGGTCTAATGAGCATAAAGGCGAGGGTCTTAGGGGCTTGGATGCGAGGGTTTGATGGGCTTCAAAGTGAGGGTGTATAATTTTAAAGGCTATAGTCTGTTGGGTGTGAAGGCAAGGGACTGATGGACTTGAAGACATGGTCTGTTGGGCTTGAAGACGAAGGTCTTATGAGCTTCAATGCGAGGGTCTGATGGGCTTCAAGGTGAGGGTGTGATGAGCTTGAATACAAGGGTGTGTTGGGTTTGAAGGCTTGTTTCTGATGGACGTTAAGGCGAAGGTCTGTTGTTCTTGAACTCGTAGATCTTATGGACTTGAGGGTGCGATGATCTGAAGGCGAGGATTTGATGTGCTTGAAGGCTAGGGTCTGATATACTTGAATGCGAATATGTGATGAACTTGAAGGTTTGTGACTGTTGGGCTTGAAGGCAAGAGACTGATGGGCTTGAAGGAGAGGGCCTGTTGGGCTTTAAAGTGAGGGTCTGATGGGCTTCAAGGCGAGTGTCTGATGACGTAAATGCGAGGTTCTGATGGGCTTCAAGGCGAGGGATTGATGAGCCTGAAGACGAGGGTCCTATTGGCTTGGATTCGAAGGTCTGATGGGTTTCAAAGTGAGGGTGTATAAGCTTCAAGACTATAGTCTGTTTGGTTTGAAGGCATGGGACTGATGGACTTGACGGTGAGGGTCTGTTGGGCCTGAAGGCGAGGGTCTTATGAGCTTGGATGCGAGGGTCTGATGGGCTTGAAGGTGAGGGTGTGATGAGCTTAGAGGCTTGAAAACGAGTGTCTCTTGAGCCTGAAGGCGAGGGTCTTATGGGCTTGAATACAAGTGTCTGATGGGCTTGAAGGTAAGGGTGTTATCAGCTTGAATGCAGGGGTCTGTTGGAGTTGAATGCAAAGGACTGGGGGACTTGAAGGCGAGGGTCTGTTTTGCATGAAAGCGAGTGTGAGAAGGGTTTGAAGGCGAGTGTCCAATGGACGTGAATGCGAGGGTGTAATGGGCTTGAAGGCGATGGTCTGCTGAGCCTGAAGGCGATGGTCTGATGGGCTTGAAAACGAGTGTGTGATGAGCTTGAACGTAAGGGTCTCTTGGGCTTGAAGGCGAGGGTCTGTTGGGGTTGAATGCGAGGGCCTAATGGGCTTGAAGACGAGTGTCTGATGGACGTGAATGCGTTGGTATGATGGGCTGGAAGGCGAGGATCTAATGGGCTTGAAGGCGAGTGTCTGATGGGTTTGAAGGTGAGTGTGTGATGAGCTTGAATGCAAGGGTATGTTGTGGTTGAAGGCAAGTTTCTGATGGACGTGAAGGCAAGGGTCTGTTGTTCTTGAACTCAAGGGTCTTATGGACTTAAAGGTAAGGGTGCAATGAGCCTGAAGGCGAGGGTCTCATGTACTTGAAGTCGAGGGTCTGATAAGCTTGAATGCGAATTCGAAGGTGCGTTGGGCTTGAAGAAAAGAGACTGATGGGCTTGAAGGAGAGGGTCTGTTGGCCTTTAAATTGAGGGTCTGATGGGTTTCAAGGTGAGGGTCTGATGACGTGAAAGCGAGGTGCTGATGGCCTTGAATGTGTGGGTGTGATGAGCCTGAAGGTGAGGGTCTTATGGGTTTGGATGCGAGGGTCTGATGGCCCTCAAAGTGAGGATGTATAAGCTTAAAGGCTATAGTCTGTTGGGTTTGAGGGCAAGGGACTGAAGGACTTGAAGGCGAGGGTCTGTTGGGCCTGAAGACAAGGGTCTTATGAGCTTGGGTTCGATGGTCTGTTGTGCTTGAAGGTATGATGTGCTTGAAGGCGAGAGTCTGATGTGCTTGAAGGCGAGAATATGATGTTCTCTAAGGCGAATGTGTGATGAACGTGAATGGTAGTGTCTTTTGGACTGATGGGCTTGAGTGTCTCATGAGCCAGAAAGCGAGGGTCTTATGGGCTTGGATACAAGGGTGTGATAGGCTTGAAGGTGACGGTGTGATGATCTTGAATGGAAGGGTCATTTGGAATTGAAGGCAAGGGACTGACAGACTTGAAGGCTATGGTCTGTTTTCCATGAAAGCCAGTGTCTTATGGGTTTGAAGGCGAGTGTCCAATGGACGTGAAAGCGAGGGTCTGATGTGTTTAAAGGTGAGTGTGTTATGAGTTTGAAGTCTAAGGTCTGTTGGCTTTAAAGGCGAGTGACTGATGGGTATGAAGGCGAGGGTCTGATGTGCTTGAAGGCGAAGGTCTGATGTGCTTGAAGACGAATGCGTGATGAACTTGAAGGGTAGTGTTTATTGGGTTTAGAGGAAAGGGATTGATGGGCTTGAAACAAGTCTGTTCGGGTTTAAAACGAGGTCTAATGAGTCTAAAGGCGAGGGTCTTATGGGCTTGGAGGAAAGGATCTGATGGGCTTGAAGGTAAGGGTGTGATGAGCTTGAATACAAGGGTCTGTTGGCGTTGAAGGTAAGGGACTGATGGACTTGAAGACGAGGGTCTGTTTTGCAGGAAAGCGAGTGTCTGATGGGTTTGAAGGCGAATGTCCAATGGACGTGAAAGCGAGGGTCTGATGGGCTTGAAGGCGATGGCCTAGTGAGTCTGAAGACGATGGTCTGATGGGCTTGAAAGCGATGATGTGATGAGCTTGAACGTAAGAGTTTATTAGGCTAGAGGTCGAGGGTCTGTTGGGCTTGAAAAGGAGGGTCTAATAGGCTTGAATGCGAGTGTGTGATGGACGTGAATGCGAGGTTATGATGGAAGGCGAGGATCTAACGGGCTTAAAGGGGGGTGTCTGATGGGCTTGAATGCTATATGGCGAGGGTAATATGGGCTTGGATACAAGGGTCTGATGGTCTTGAATGTAAGGGTGTGATGAGCTTGAATGCAAGTGTCTGTTGGGTTTGAAGGCAAGGGACTAATGGACTTGGAGGAGAGGGTCTGGATTGCAGAAAAGTGAGTGTCTGATTGGTTTGAAGGCGAGTGTCCAATGGACGTGAATGCTAAGGTCTGATGGGCTTGAGGGCGATCGTCTGCTGAGCGTGAAGGCGAAGGTCTGATTGGCGTGAAAGCGAGGATATAATGAGCTTGAACGTGTGGATTTGTGGGGCTTGAAGGAGAGGGTCTGTTGGGCTGGAAAGCGAGGATCTAATGGTTTTGAAGGCGAGTGTCTCATGGACGTGAATGCGAGAGTATGATGGGCTGGACGGCCAGGATCTAATGAGCTTGAAGGTGAGAGTCTGATAGGCTTGAAGGTGAGGGTGTGATGAGCTTGAATACAAGGGTCTATTGGGGTTGAAGGCAAGTTTTTGATGGACATGAAGGCGGGGGTCTGTTGTTCTTGAACTCGTGGATCTTATGGACTTGAGGGTGAGGGTGCGATGAGCCTGAAGGCGAGGGTCTGATGTGTTTAAAGGAGAGGGTCTGATAGGCTTGAATGCGAATGTGTGATGAACTTGAAAGCTTGTGTCTACTGGGAATGAATGCAAGAGACTGATTGGCTTGAAAGAGAGGGTCTGTTGGATTTAGACTGAGGGCCTGATAGGTTTTAAGGCGAATGTCTGATGACGTGAATGCGAGGGTCTGATGTTCTTGAAGGCGAGAGTGTCATGAGCCTGTGGGCAAGGGTCTTATAGGCTTGGATGTGATGGTCCTATGGTCTTCAAAGTGAGGGTGTATAAACTTGAAGGCTATAGTCTGTTGTGTTTGAAGGCAAGGGACTGATGGATTTGAAGGCGAGGGTCTGTTGGGCCTGAAGGCGAGGGTCTTATGAGCCTGGATGCGAGGGTCTGATGGGCTTGAAGGTGAGGGTGTAATGAGCTTGAAGGATGGTGTCTGTTGGGCTTGAGAGCGAGGGACTGATGGGCTTGAAGGCGAGGGTCTGATGTGGTGGAAGGCGAGGGTCTGATATGCTTAAAGGCGAGGGTCTGATGTGCTTGAAGGAGAAAGTGTGATGAACTTGAAGGGTAGTGCCTTCTGGGTTTGAAGGTAAGGGACTGTTGGGCTTGAAGAAAAAGGCCTGTTCGGTTTTAAAACAATGGTCTGATGAGCCTGAAGGCGAGGGTCTTATAGACGTGGATGGAATTGTCTAATGGGCTTGAAGGTAAGGGTTCGATGAGCTTCAATGAAAGGGTCTATTGCAGTTGAATGCAAGGGACTTGGGGACTTGAAGGCGAGGGTCTGTTTTGCAGGGAAGCGAGTGTCTGAAGGGTATGAAGGCGAGTGTCCAATGGACGTGAATGCGAGGGTCTGATGGGCTTGAAGGCGAGGGTGTGATGTGCCTGAGGGCAAGGGTCTTATGTACTTGGATGTGATGGTCTGATGGGCTTAAAAGTGAGGATGTAAAAGCATGACCGCTATAGTCTGCTGGGTTTGAAAGCAAGGGACTGATGGACTTGAAGGTGAGGGACTTTTGGGCCTGAAGGCATGGGTCTTATGAGCTTGTATGCGAAGGTCTGATGGGCTTGAAGGTGAGGGTGCGATGAGCTTGAAGGCTAGGGTCTGTTGGGTTTGAAGGCAAGGGACTGATGGGCTTGAAGGCGAGAGTCTGATGTGCATGACGGCGGGAGTTGATGTGGTTGAAGGCGGGAGTTGATGTGGTTGAATGCGAATGTGTGATGATCTTGAAGTGTATTTTCTTATGGACTAATGGGCATGAAGAAAGTCTGTTTGGCTTTAAAACGAGGGTCTGATGTGCCTGAAGGCGAGGGTCTTGTGGGCTTGGATACAAGGGCCTGATGGGCTTCAAGGTGAGGATGTGATGAGCTTGAATGGAAGGGTGTGTTGGGGTTGAAGACAAGGGACTGATGGACTTTAAGGCGAGGGTCTGTTTTTCATGAAATCGAGTGTCTGGTGTTTTTGAAGGCGTGTCCAATGGACGTGAATGCGAGGGTCTGATATGCTTGAAGGTGAGGGTGTGATGAGCTTGAAGGCTAGGGTCTCTTGGGCTTGAAGGCGAGGGACTGATGGGCTTGAATGCGATGGTCTGATGTGCTTGAAGGCGAATGTGTGATGGGCTTGAAGGGTAGCGTCTTTTGGGTTTGAGGGCAAGGGACTGACGGGCTTGAAGAAGAAGGTCTGTTCGGCTTTAAAACGAGGGTCTGATGAGCCTGAAGGCGAGGGTCTTATGGGCTTGGATTCAAGGGTCTGATGGGCTTGAAGGTAAGGGTGTGATGAGCATGAATGCAAAGGTCTGTTGGGGTTGAAGGCAAGGGACTGATGGACTTGAAGGCGAGGGTCTGTTGTGCCTCAAGGCGAGGGTCTTATGAGCTTGGATGCGAGGGTTTGATGGACTTGAAGATGAAGGTGTGATGAGCTTGAAGGCTAGGGTCTGTTGGTCTTGAATGATAGGGACTGATGGGCTTGAAGGCAAGAGTGTTATGTGCTGGAAGGCAAGGATCTGATGTGCTAGAAGGCGAGGGTCTGATGTGCTTGAAGGCGAATGTGTGATGAACTTGAAGGGTAGTGCCTTTTGGGTTTGAAGGCAAGGGACTGATGGGCTTGAATAAGAGGGTCTGAGGGTCTATTCGCCTTTAAAACAAGTGTCTGATGAGCCTGAAGGCGAGGGTCTTATAAGCTTGGATGCAAGGGTCTGATGGTCTTGGAGGTAAGGGTGTGATGAGCTTGAATGCTAAAGTCTGTTGAGGTTGAAGGCAAGGGACTGATGGACTTGAAGGCGAGGGTCTGTTTTGCATGGAAGCGAGTGTCTGATGGGTTTTAAGGCGAGTGTCTAATGGACGTGAATGCGAGGATCTGATGGGCTGGAAGGCGATTCTATGCTGAGCATGAAGGCGAAGGACTGATGGGCTTGAGAGCGAGGGTGTGATGAGCTTGAAGGCTAGGAGGTGTTGGGCTCTAAGGCGAGGGATTGGTGGGCTTGAAAAAGAGGGTCTGTTATGTTGGAAGGCGAGGTTTTGTTGTGCTTGAAGGCAAGGGTCTAATGCGCTTCAAGGCGAATGTGTGATGAACTTGAAGGGTAGTTTCTTTTGAGTTTAAAGGCAAGGGAGTGATGGGCTTGAAGATGAAGGTCTGTTCGGCTTTAAAACGAGGGTCTGATGAGCCTGAAGGCGAACGTCTTATGAGCTTGGATGCAAGGGTCTGAAGGATCTTAAGGTAAGGGTCTGATGAGCTTGAATGCTAGGGTATGTTGGGGTGGGAGGCAAGGGACTGATGGACTTGAAGGCGAGGATCTGTTTTCCATGAAAGCGAGTGCCTGATGGGTTTGAAGGCGAGTGTCCAATGGACGTGAATGCGAGGGTCTGATGGGCTTGAAGGCAATGGTCTGCTAAGCCTGAAGACGAAGGTCTGATGGGCTTGAAAGCTACGGTGTGATGAGCTTGAACGTGAGGGTCTGTTGGTCTTGCAGGCGAGGGTCTGTTGGGCTTGAAAGCGAGAGTCTAATGGGCTTGAAGGCGAGTGTGTGATGGACGTGAATACGAGGGTATGATGGGCTGGAAGGCGAGGATCTAATGGGCTTGAAGGCGAGTGTCTGATGGGCGTGAAGGTGAGGTTGTGATGAGCATGAATGCAAGGGTCTGTTGTGGTTGAAGGCAAGTTTCTGATGGAAATGAAGGCGAGGTTCTGTTGTTCTTGAACTCGAGGGTCTTACTGACGTGAAGGTGAGATGAGTCTGAAGGTAAGGGTCTGATTTGCTTGAAGTCGAGGGTCTGATAGGCTTGAATGCGAATGTGTGTTGGGCTTGAAGGCAAGAGACTGATGGGCTTGAAGGAGAGGGTCTGTTGGCCTTTAAATTGAGGGGCTGATGGGTTTCAAGGTGAGGGTCTCATGACGAGAATGCGATGGGCTGATGGTCTTGAAGGCGATGGTGTGATGAGCCTGAGGTTGAGGGTCTTATGGGCTTGGATGCGAGGGTCTGATGGGCTTAAAAGTGAGGGTGTATAAGCTTAAACGCTATAGTCTTTTGGGTTTGAAGGAAAGGGACTGATGGACTTGAAGGCGAGGGTCTGCTTGGTCTGACGGCGAGGATCTCATGAGCTTGGATGAGAGGGTCTGATAAGCTTGAAGATGAAGGTGTGATGAGCTTCAAGGCTAGTGTCTGTTGGGCTTAAAGGCGAGGGACTGATGGGCTTGAAGGCGAGGGTTTGTGCTGGAACGCGAGAGTCTGATGTGCTTGAAGGCGATAGTCTGATGTGCTTGAAGTTGAATGTGTGATGAACTTGAAGGGTATTGTTCTATCTACTTATGGGCTTGAAGAAGAAGGTTTGTTCGGCTTTAAACCGAGGGTCTGATGAGCCTGAAGGCGATGGTCTTATGGGCTTGGATACAAGGGCCTGAAGGGTCTTGAAAGCGAGGATGCGATGAGTTTGAACTTCTGGGTCTGTTGGGCTTGAAAGCAAGGTTCTCTTGGGCTTCAAAGCGTGGGTGTAATAGCCTTGAAGCCGATAGTCTGATGGACGTGAATCCGAGGGTGTGATAGGCTGGAAGGTGAGGGTCTAATGGGCTTGAAGACGAGTGTCTGGTGGGCGTAAAGGTGAGAGTGTGATGAGCTTGAATGCAAGGGTCTGTTGGGGTTGAAGGCAAGTTTCTGATGGACGTGAAGGCGAGGGTCTTATGTGCTTGAAGGCGAGGGTATGATAGGCTTATATGCGACTGTGGGATGAGCTTCAAGGCTAGTTTCTGCTGGGCCTGAAGGCGAGAGACTGATGGGCTTGAAGGATAGGGTCTGCCGGGCTTTAAAGTAAGGGTCTGATGTGTTTCAAAGCGAGTGTCTGATGACGTGAATTCGAGGGTCTGATGGTCTTGTTTTGAGCGTTTGAGGAGCCACAAGGCGAAGGTCTTATGGGCTTGGATACGAAGGTCTGATGGTTTTCAAAGTGATGGTGTATAAGCTTGAAGGCTATAGTCTGTTGGGTTTCAATGCAAGGGACTGATGAGCTTGAAGTCGAGCGTCTGTTGGCCCAGAAGGCGAGGGTCTTATGACCTTGGATGCGAGGTTCTGATGGGCTTGAAGGTGAGGTTGTGGTGAGCTTGAAGGCTAGGGTCGGTTCAGCTTGAAGGCGAGTGTCTGATGTGTTGGAAGGCGAGGGTCTGATTTGCTTGAAGCCAAATGTGTGATGAACTTCAATGGTAGCCTCTTTTGGGTTTGAAGGCAAGGGATTGATGTGCTTGAAGAAGGTCTGTTCGGCTTTAAAACGAGGGTGGGATGAGTCTGAAGGCGAGGGTGTTATGGGCTTCGATGCAAGGGTCTGTTGAGGTTGAAGGCAAGGGAATGATGGACTTGTAGGCAAGGGTCTGTTTTGCATGAAAGCTTCTGATGGGTTTGAAGGCGAGTGTCCAATGGACGAGAATGCGAGAGTCTGATGGGCTTGAATGGGATGGTCTACTGAGCCTGAAGGCGAAGGTCTGATGAGATTGAAAGCGAGGGTGTGATGAGCTTGAAAGTGTGGGTCTGTTGGGCTTGAGGGCGAGAGTCTGTTGGGCTTTAAAGCGAGGATCAAATGAGCTCGAAAGCGAATATGTGATGAACGTGAACGATGGTGTCTTTTGGGTTTGAAGGCAAGGGACTGATGGGCTTGAAGAAGAAGGTCTGTTCGGCTTTAAAACGAGGGTCTGACGAGGCTGAAGACGAGGGCCTTATGGGCTTGAATACAAGGGTCTGATGAGCTTGAAAGTGAGGATGTGATGAGCTTGAATGCAAGGGTCTGTTGGGGATGAAGGCAAGGGACTGATGGACTTCAAGGCGAGGGTATTTTTTTCATGAAAGCGAGTGTCTGATGGGTTTGAAGGCGAGTGTCCAATTGACGTGAATACGAGGATCTCATGGGCTTGAAGTTGAGGGTGTGATGAGCTTGAAGGCTCGCGTCTGTTGGGCTTGAAGGCGAGGGTCTGATGTGCTTGATTGCAAATGTGTGATGAACTTGAAGGGTAGTGTTTTTTGGCTTAGTAGGCAAGGGACTGATGGCCTTGAAGAAGAAGGTCTGTTCAGATTTAAAACGAGGGTCTGATGAGCCTAAAGGCTTGGGTATTCTGGGCTTGGATGCAAGGGTCTGAAGGGTTTGAAGGTAAAGGTGTGATGAGTTTGAATGCAAGCGTCTGTTGGGATTGAAGGAAAGGGACCGATGGACTTGAAGGCAAGGGTCTGTTTTGCATGAAAGCGAATGACTAATGGGTTTGAAGGCGAATGTCCAATGGACGTAAATGCGAGGGTCTGATGGGCTTGAAGGCGAGTGTTTGGTGGACGTGAATGCGAGGGTATGATGGGCTTGAAGGCAAGGATCTAATGGGCTTGAAGGCGAGTGTGTGATGACCTTGAATGCAAGGGTCTGTTGTGGTTGAGGGCAATTTTCTGATGGACTTGAAGGCGAGGGTCTTTTGTTCTTGAACTAAGGGGTCTTATGGACTTGAAGTTGAGGGTGTGATGAGCTTGAAGGCTAGGGTCTGTTGGGCTTGAAGGGGACGGACTGATGGGCTTAAAGGCGAGGGTCTGTTGTGGCGGAATGCGAGGGTCTTATGTGATTGAAGGCGATGGTCTGATGTGCTAGAAGGCGAAAGTGTGATGAACGTGTAGGGTCGTGTCTTTTGGGTTTAAAGTAAAGGGACTGATGGGCTTGAAGAAGAAGGTCTGTTCAGCTGTAAAACGAGGGTGTGATGAGCCTGAAGGCAAGTGTCTATGGGATTAGATAGAGGCTCTGATAGGCCTGAAGGTGAGGGTGTGATGAGCTTGAATGCAAAGGTCTGTTAGGGATGAAGGCGTGAATGCAAGGGTCTGATGGGCTTGAAGGTTAGGGTGTGATGTGCTTGAAGGCGAAGGTTTGATGGGCTTGAAAGTGAAGATGCGATGAGCGTGAACGTCTGGATCTGTTGGGCTTGAAGGTGATGGTCTGTTGGGCTTGAAAGCGTGGGTCTAACGGCTTTGAAGCCGAGTGTCTGATGGACGTGAATCCGAGGGTGTGGTGGGTTGAAAGGTGAGGGTCTAATGGGCTTGAAGGCTAGTGTCTGATGGGCTTAAAGGTGAGTGTGTGATGAGCTTGAATGCAAGGGTCTGTTGGGGTTGAAGGCAGGTTTCTGATGGACGTGAAGGCGAGGGTCTGTTGTTCTTGAACTCGTGGACTTTATGGACTTGAAAGTGAGGGTGCGATGGGCCTGAAGGCGAGGGTCTTATGTGCTTGAACGCGAGAGTCTGATAGGCTTGTATGCGAATGTGGGATGAATTTCAAAGCTAGTTTCTGCTGGGCCTGAAGGCAAGAGACCGATGGGCTTGAAGGGTAGGGTCTGTTGGGCTTTAAAGTAAGGGTCTGATGGGTTTCAAAGCGAGTGTCTTATGACGTGAATGCGAGGGTCTGGTGTGCTTGAGGGCGAGTAAGTGTCTGATGGGTTTCAAAGCGAGTGTCTGATTACGTGAATGCGAGGGTCTGGTGGGCTTGAAGGCGAGTGTCTGATGGACGTGAATGCGAGGGTATGATGGGCTTGAAGGCGAGGATCTAATATGCTTGAAGGCAAGTGTCTGATGGGCTTGAGGGTGAAAGTGTGATGAGTTTAAATGCAAGGGTCTGTTGTGGTTGAAGGCAATTTTCTGATGGACTTGAAGGCGAGGGTCTGATGTTCCTGAACTAGGGGGTCTTATCGACTTAAAGGTGAGGGTGCGATGAGCCTGACGGCGAGGGTCTGATGTGCTTGAAGGGGAGGGTGTCATAGGCTTGAAGGCGAATGTGTGATGACCTTGAAGACTAGTCTCTGTTGGGCCTGAAGGCAAAAGATTGATGGGGTTGAAGATGAGGGTTTGTTTGTCTTTAAAGTGAGGGTCATATGGGTATCATAGAGAGTGTCTGATGACGTGAAAGCGCGGGTCTGATGGGCTTTAAGGCGATGGTGTGAAGAGCCTGAGGGTGAGGGTCTGATGGGCTTGGATGCGACGGTGTCATTTGCTTCAGGGTGAGGGTGTATAAGCTTAAAGGCTATAGTCTGTTGGGTTTGAAGGCAAGGGACTGAGGGACTTGAAGGCCAGGGTTAGTTGGGTCTGAAAACGAGGGCCTTATCAGCTTGGATGCGAGTGTCTCATGGGCTTGAAGGAGGGGGGCGGATGAGCTTGAAGGCTAGGATCTGTTGGGCTTGAAGGCGAGGGACTGATGGGCTTGAACGAGAGTGTCTGGTGTGCCAGAATACGAGGGTCTTATGTGCTTGAAGGCAAGTGTCTGATGTGCTAGAGGGCGAAAGTGTGATGAACTTGAAGGGTCGTGTCTTTTGGGTTTAAAGGGATGGGATTGATGGGTTTAAGAAGAAGGTCTGTCTGGCTGTAGAACGAGGGTCTCATGAGCCTGAAGGTGAGGGTTTTATGGGCTTGGATGCAAGGGTGTGATGGCTTGAAGGTAAGGTTGTGATGACCTTGAAGGTTAGGGATTGTTGGGTTTGAAAGTGAGGGACTGATGGACTTGAAGGCAAGAGTCTGATGTGCTAGAGGGCGAATGTGTGATGAACTTGAAGGCTATTGTCTTTTGGGTTTGTAGGTAAGGGACTGATGGCCTTGAAGGTCTGGTTGGCTTTAAAACGAGTGTCTGATCAGCCTGAAAGGCGAGGGCCTTATGGGATTGAATACAAGGGTCTGATGGGCTTGAAGGTGAGGGTGTGATGAGTTGAATGCAAGGGTCTTTTGTGGTTCAAGGCAAGGGACTGATGGACTTAAAGGCGAGGGTCTTTTTTTCATGAACGCGAGTGTCTGATGGGTTTGAAGGCGAGTGTCCAATGGACGTGAATACGAGGATTTGATGGGCTTGAAGGTGAGGGTGTGATGAGCTTCAAGGGTAGGGTTCCTTGGGTTTGAAGGCGAGGGTCTCATGTGCTTGAAGGCGAGGGTCTCACGTGCTCGAAGGCGAATGTGTGATGAACTTCAAGGGTAGTGTCTTTTGGCTTAGTAGGCAAGAGACTGATACTCTCTAAGAAGAAGGTCTGTTCGGATTTAAAACGGTGTGGTGAGCCTGAAGCAGTGGGCCTTATGGTCATGGATGCAAGGGTCTGAAGGGCTTGAAGGTAAGGATGTGATGAGTTTCAATGCAAGGTTCTGGCGGGGTTGAAGGTAAGGGAATGATGGATTTGAAGGCGAGGGTCTGTTTTGTATGAAAGGGAGTGACTGATGGTTTGAAGGCGAGTGTCCAATGGACGTAAATGAGAGAGTCGGATGGGCTTGAAGACGATAGTCTGATGAGCCTGAAGGCGAAGGTGTGATGGGCTTGAAAGCGAGGATGTGCTGAGCTTGAACGTGTGGCTCTCTTGGGCTTGAAGGCGAGGGTCTGTTGGGCTTGAAAGCGAGGGTCTAATGGGCTTGAAGGCGAGTGTCTGATGGACGTGAATGCGAGGGTATGTTGTGCTGGAAGGCCAGGATCTAATGGGCTTGAAGGTGAGTGTCTGACGGGCTTGAAGGTGAGGGTGTGATGAGCTTGAATGCAAGGGTCTGTTGTGGTTGAAGGCACGTTCCTGATGGACGTGGTGGCGAGGGTATATTGTTCTTGAACTCTTGGATCATATGGACTTGAAGGTGATGGTGCGATGAGCCTGAAGGTGAGTGCCTGATGTGCTTGAAAACAAGGGTCTGATAGGTTTGAATGCGAATGTGTGATGAACTTGAAGGCTAGTCTCTGTTGGGCTTGAAGGCAAAAGACTGATGGGCTTGAAGAAGAGGGTATTTTGGGCTTTAAAGTGAGGTTCATATGAGTATCATGGCGAGCGTCTGATGACGTGAATGCGAGGGGCTGATGGACTTGAAGGCCAGGGTGTGATGAGCCTGAAGGAGGAGGTGTTATGGTCTTCAAAGTGAGGATGTATAGGCTTGAAGGCTATAGTCTGTTTGGTTTGAAGTCAAGGGGCTGATGGACTTGAAGGCGAGGATCTGTTGGGCATGAAGGGGAGGGTCTTATGGGCTTGGATGCGAGGGTCTGATGGGCCTGAAGGTGAGGGTGTGATAAGCATGAAGGCTAGGCTTTGTTGTTCTTGAAAGTGAGGGACTGATGGGCTTGAAGGCGAGGATTTTATGTGCATGAAAGCGAGTGTGTGATGGGTTTGAAGGCGAGAGTCGAATGGACGTGAAAGCGAGGGTCTGATGGGCTTGAAGGCGATGGTCTGCTGAGCCTGAAGGCGAAGGTCTGATGCGCTTGAAAGCGAGGGTGTGATGAGCTTGAACGTGAGGGTCTGTTGGGTTTGAAGGAGAGGGTTTTTTGGGCTGGAAAGCGAGGGTCTAATGGGCTTGAAGGCAAGTGTCTGATGTACTTGACTGCGATGGTATGATGGGCTGAAAAGCGAGGATCTAATGGGCTTGCAAGCGAGTGTCTGATTGGCATAAATGTGATTGTGTGATAAGCTTGAATGCAGGGGGCTGTTGTTTTTTGAAGGCAAATTGCTGATGGACGTGAAGGCGAGGGTCTGTTGTTCTTGAACTCCTGGGTCTTATTTACATGAAGGTTAGGTTACGGTGAGCCTGAAGGTGCTTGAAGTGGAGGGTCTGATAGGCTTGAATGCGAATGCGAATGTGTGTTGGCCTTGAATGGAAGAGACTGATGGACTTGAAGGCGAGGGTCTGTTTTGTATGAAAGCTATTGTGTGATGGGTTTCAAGGCGATGTCCAATGGACGTGAATGCGAGGGTCTGATTGGCTTGAAGGTGAGGGTGTGATGAGCTTGAAGGCTAGGGTCTGTTGGACTTGAAGGCGATGGACTGATGGGCTTGAAGGCGAGGGTCTGATGTGCTTCAAGGCGAGGGTCTGATGTGCTTGAAGGCGAATGTGTGATGAACTTGAAGGGTATTGTCTTTTGGGTTTGTAGGTAAGGGACTGATGGCCTTGAAGGTCTGGTTGGCTTTAAAATGAGGGTCTGATGAGCCTGAAGGCGAGGGCCTTATGGGATTGAATACAAGGGTCTGATGGGCTTGAAGGTTAGGGTGTGATGAGTTGAATGCAATTGTCTTTTGTGGTTCAAGGCAAGGGACTGATGGACTTAAAGGCGAGGGTCTTTTTTTTCATGAACGCGAGTGTCTGATGGGTTTGAAGGCGAGTGTCCAATGGACGTGAATACGAGGATTTGATGGGCTTGAAGGTGAGGGTGTGATGAGCTTCAAGGGTAGGGTTCCTTGGGTTTGAAGGCGAGGGTCTCATGTGCTTGAAGGCGAGGGTCTCACGTGCTCGAAGGCGAAAGTGTGATGAACTTCAAGGGTAGTGTCTTTTGGCTTAGTAGGCAAGAGACTGATACTCTCTAAGAAGAAGGTCTGTTCGGATTTAAAACGAAGGTGTGATGAGCCTGAAGCAGTGGGCCTTATGGTCATGGATGCAAGGGTCTGAAGGGCTTGAAGGTAAGGATGTGATGAGTTTCAATGCAAGGTTCTGGCGGGGTTGAAGGTAAGGGAATGATGGATTTGAAGGCGAGGGTCTGTTTTGTATGAAAGGGAGTGACTGATGGGTTTGAAGGCGAGTGTCCAATGGACGTAAATGAGAGAGTCGGATGGGCTTGAAGACGATAGTCTGATGAGCCTGAAGGCGAAGGTGTGATGGGCTTGAATGCGAGGATATGCTGAGCTTGAACGTGTGGCTCTCTTGGGCTTGAAGGCGAGGGTCTGTTGGGCTTGAAAGCGAGGGTCTAATGGGCTTGAAGGCGAGTGTCTGATGGACGTGAATGCGAGGGTATGTTGTGCTGGAAGGCCAGGATCTAATGGGCTTGAAGGTGAGTGTCTGACGGGCTTGAAGGTGAGGGTGTGATGAGCTTGAATGCAAGGGTCTGTTGTGGTTGAAGGCACGTTCCTGATGGACGTGGTGGCGAGAGTTTGTTGTTCTTGAACTCTTGGATCATATGGACTTGAAGGTGATGGTGCGATGAGCCTGAAAGTGAGTGCCTGATGTGCTTGAAAACAAGGGTCTGATAGGTTTGAATGCGAATGTGTGATGAACTTGAAGGCTAGTCTCTGTTGGGCTTGAAGGCAAAAGACTCTTGGTCTTGAAGAAGAGGGTATTTTGGGCTTTAAAGTGAGGTTCATATGGGTATCAAGGCGAGCGTCTGATGACGTGAATGCGAGGGGCTGATGGGCTTGAAGGCCAGGGTGTGATGAACCTGAAGGCGGAGGGTGTTATGGTCTTCAAAGTGAGGATGTATAGGCTTGAAGGCTATAGTCTGTTTGGTTTGAAGGCAAGGGGCTGATGGACTTGAAGGCGAGGATCTGTTGGGCCTGAAGGAGAGGTTCTTATGGGCTTGGATGCGAGGGTCTGATGGGCTTGAAGGTGAGGGTGTGATAAACTTGAAGGTTAGGCTTTGTTGTTCTTGAAAGTGAGGGACTGATGGGCTTGAAGGCGAGGGTTTTATGTGCATGAAAGCGAGTGTGTGATGGGTTTGAAGGCGATAGTCGAATGGACGTGAAAGCGAGGGTCTGATGGGCTTGAAGGCGATGGTCTGCTGAGCCTGAAGGCGAAGGCCTGATGCGCTTGAAACGAGGGTGTGATGAGCTTGAACGTGAGGTTCTGTTGGGCTTGTAGGCGATTGTTTGCTGGGCTTGAAATCGATTGTCTAATGAGCTTGAAGGCAAGTGTCTTATGTTCGTGAATGCGATGGTATGATGTGCTGGAAGGCAAGGATCTAATGGGCTTGAATGCGAGTGTCTGATTAGCTTGAAAGTGAGAGTGTGATGAGCTTCAATTCTAGGGTTTGTTGTGGTTGAAAGTAATTTTCTGATGGACGTCAAGGTGATGGTGTTTTGTTCTTGAACTCGTGGGTCTTATAGACTTGAAGGTGAGGTTGCGACGAGTCTGAAGGTGCTTGAAGACGAGGGTGTGATAGGCTTGAATGCGAATGTGTGTTGGGCTTGAATGGAAGAGACTGATGGACTTGAAGGCGAGGGTCTGTTTTGCATGAAAGCGAGTGTGTGATGGGTTTCAAGTTGAGTGTCCAGTGGACCTGAATGCGAGGGTCTGATTGGCTTGAAGGTGAGAGTGTGATGAGCTTGAAGGCTAGGGTCTCCCGGGCTTGAATGGGAGGGACTGATGGGCTTGAAAGCGACGGTCTGATGTGCTTGAAGGCGGATGTGTGACGAATTTGAAGGGTATTGTCTTTTGGGTTTGTAAGCAAGGGATTGAGGGCCTTGAAAGTCTGTTCCGCTTTAAAACAAGGGTCTGATGAGCCTGAAAGCGCGGGTCTTATGGGCTTGGATGCAAGGGTCTAAGGGGCTTGAAGGTAAAGGTGTGATGAGTTTGAATGCAAGGGTCTGTTTGAGCTCAAGGCAAGGTACTGATGGGCTTCAAGGCGAGGGTCTGTTTTGCGTGATAGCGAGCGTCTGATGTGTTTGAAGGCGAGTGTCCAATGGACGTGAATGCGAGGGTCTGATGGGCTTGAAGACGATAGTCTGCTGAGCCTCAAGGCGAAGGTCTGATGGGCTTGAAAGCCAGGATGTGATGAGCTTGAACGTGTGGGTCTCTTAGGCTTGAAGGCGAGGGTCTGTTGGGCTTGAAAGCGAGGGTCTAATGGGCTTGAAGGCGAGTGTCTGATGGATGTAAATGCGAGGGTATGATGGGCTGGAAGGCGAGGATCTAAGGGGCTTGAAGACGAGTGTCTGATGGACTTGAAGGCGACGGTCCGATGTGCTTGAAGGCCAGGGTCTGATGTGCTTGAAGGCGGATGTGTGACGAATTTGAAGGGTATTGTCTTTTGGGTTTGTAAGCAAGGGATTGAGGGACTTGAAGGTTTGTTTGGCTTTAAAACAAGGTTTTGATGAGCCTGAAGGTGAGAGTCTTATGGGCTTGGATGTGACGGTCTGATGGGCTTGAAAGTTAGGGTGTATAAGCTTGAAGGCTATTGTCTGTTGGGTTTGAAGGCATGGGACTGACGGACTTGAAGGCGAGGATCTGTTGGGACTGAAGGCGAGGGTCTTATGAGCTTGGATGCGAGGATCTGATGGGCTTGAAGGTGAGGGTGTGATGAGGTCGAAGGCTAGGGTCTGTTGGGCTTGAAGGCGAGGGACTGATGGGCTCGAAGGCGAGGGTCTTATGTGCTTGAAGGCGAGTGTCTGATGTGCTAGAAGGCGAAAGTGTGATCAACTTAAAGGGTCGTGTCTTTTGGGTTTAAAGGCAAGGGACTGATAGGCTTGAAGAAGAACATCTCTTCGGCTGTAAAACGAGGGTCTGATGAGCCTGTAGGCGAGGGGGTTATTGGCTTGGATGCAAGGGTGTGATGGCTTGAAGTTATGGGTGTGATGAGTTTGAATGCCTGGGTCTGTTGGGGTTGAAGGCAACGGCGGGTAGACTTGAATTCGAGGGTCTGATTTACATGAAAGCGAATGTGTGATGGGTTTGAAGGGGACTGTCCAATGGACCTTAATGCGAGGGTCCGATGGGCTTGAAGGCGATGGTCTGCTGAGCCTGAAGGCAAAGGTTTGATAAGCTTGAAAGATAGGGGGTGTGATGAGCTTGAACATGAGGGTCTGTTGGGCTTGAAGGCGAGGGTTTGCTGGGCTGGAAAGCGAGGGTCTAAATGGGCTTGAAGGCGACTGTCTGATGTACATGAATTCGAGGGTATGATAGGCAGGAAGGCGAGGATCTAATGGGCTTGAAAGAGAGTGTCTGATTGGCTTTAATGGTAAGGGTGTGATGAGCTTGAATTCAAGGGTCTGTTGTGGTTGAAGGCAAATTTCTGATGGACATGAAGGCGATGGTCTGGTGTTCTTGAACTCATGGGTCTTATGAACTTGAAGGTGAAGGGTGGGATGAGCCTGAAGGTGCTTTAAGTCTAGTGTCTGATAGACATGAATGCGAATGCGAATGTGTGTTTTGCTTGAAGGGAAGAGACTGATGGGCTTGAAGGAGAGGGTCTGTAGACTTTTAATTTTAGAGTCTGATGGATTTCAAATCGAGGGTCTGATGACGTAAATGAGAGGGTCTGATGGGCTTGAAGGCGAGGGTGTGATAAGCCTGAAGGTGAGGGTCTTATGGGCTTGGATGGGAGGGTCTGATGGGCTTCAAAGTGGGGGTGTATAAGCTTAAAGGCTATAGTCGGTTCAGGTTTGAAGGCAAGGGAATGATGGACTTGAACGGAGGATCTGTTGGGCCCCAATGCCAAGTTCTTATGAGTTTGGATGCGAGGGTCTGATGGACTTGAAGGTGAAGGTGCGATGAGCTTGATGGCTAGGGTCTTTTGGGCTTGAAGGCGAGTGACAGATGTGCTTGAAGGCGAGGGTGTGATGTGCTTGAACGCGAAGATGTGATGAACTTGAACGGTAGTGTCTTTTGGGTTTGAAGGCAAGGGGCTGATGGGTTTGAAGAAGCTTTGTTCGGCTTTAAAACAAGAGTCTGATGCGCCTGAAGGCGAGGGTCTTATGGGCTTGGATACAAGCGTCTGTTGGTCTTGAAGGTGAGGGTGTGATGAGCTTGAATGTAAGGGTCAGTTGGTTAAGGGTAATGGACTGATGGACTTCCAGGCGAGAATCTCTTTTTCATAAAAGCGAGTGTCTGATGGGTTTGAAGGCGAGTGTCCACTGGACGTGAATGCGAGGGTCTGATGGGCTTGAAGGTGAGGGCATAATGAGCTTGAAGTATAGGGTCTGTTGGGCTTGAAAGCGAGGGACTGATGGCTTGAAGGCGGGTCTGATGTGCTTGAAGGCGAGGGTCTGATGTGCTTGAAGGCGAATTTGTGATGAACTTGAAGGGTAGTGTGTTTTGAGTTTGTAAGGAAGGGACTGATGGCCTTGAAGTAGAAAGTTCTGTTAGGCTTTAAAATGAGGGTCAGATGAGCCTGAAAGCGTGGGTCTTTTGGGCTTTGATGCAAGGGTCTGAAGGGCTTGAAGGTAAAGGCATAATGAGTTTGAATGGAAAGGTCTGTTGGGTTGAAGGCAAGGGACTGATGGACCTGAAGGCGAGGGTCTGTTTTGCATGAAAGCTAATGTCTGATGGGTTTGAAGGCGAGTATCTAATGGACGCGAATGCGAGGATCTGATGGGCATGAAGGCGTGGTCTGCTAAGCCTGAAGGGGATGGACTGATGGGCTTGAAATCGAGGATCTGATGAGCTTGAACGTGTGGGTCTGTTGGGCTTGAATGCGAGAGTATGTTGTGCTTGAAAGCGAGGGTCTAATGGGCTTGAAGGCGAGTGTCTGATGGACGTGAATGCGAGGGAATGATGGGCTGGAAGGCGAGGATTTAATGAGCTTGAAGGCGAGTGTCTTATGGGCTTGTATATGAGGGTGTGATGAGTTTGTACGTAAGTGTCTGTTGTGGTTGAGGACAAGATTTTGATGGACGTTAAGGCGAGGGTCTGTTGTTCTTGAACTCGTGGATCTTATGGACTTGAAGGTGAGGGTGCGTTGAGCCTCAAGGCGAGGGTCTGATGTGCTTGAAGGAGAGGGTCTAATAGGCTTGAAGGCAAATGTGTGATGACCTTGAAGGCTAGTCTGGGCCTGAAATCAAAAGACTGATGGGCTTGAAGAAGAATGTCTCTTGGGCTTTAAAATAAGGGTCATATGAGTATCATCGCGAGTGTCTGATGGGCTTTAAGGAGAGGGTGTGATGAGCCTGAAGGCTAGGGTCTTATGGGCTTGTATGCGACGGTCTGATGGGGTTGAAAGTGAGGTTGCCTAAGCTTGAAGACTAGAGTCTCTTGGGTTTCAAGGCAAGGGACTGATGGACTTGAAGGCGAAGGTCTGTTGGGCCTGAAGGTGAGGGCCTTATGAGCTTGGATGCGAGGGTCTGATGTGCTTGAAGGTGAGGGTGTCATGAGCTTGAAGGCTAGGGTCTATTGGGCTTAAAGGCGAGGGACTGGTGGCCTTGAACGAGAGGGTCTGATGTGCTGGAAGGCGAGTGTCTGATGGGTTTGATTGCGAAGGTCTGATGTGCTTGAAGGCGAGTGTGTGATGAACTTGAAGGGTAGTGTCTTTTGGGTTTAAAGGGAAGCGACTGATGGGCTTGAAAAAAGGGCTGATCGGCTTCAAAACGAGGGTCTGATGAGCCTGAAGGCGAGGGTCTTATGGGCTTGGATGCAAAGGTCTGGTGGGCTTGACGGTAAGGGTTTGATGAGCTTGAATGCAAGGGTCTGTTAGGGTTGAAGGGAAGGTACTGATGGAATTGAAGGCTAGGGTCTGTTTTGCGTGAAAGCGATTGTTTGATGGGTTTGAAGGCGAGTGTCCAATGGACGTGAATGCGAGGTTTCTGATTAGCATGAAGGTGAGGGTGTGATGAGCTTAATGGCTAAGGTCTGCTGGGCTTGAATTCAAGGGACTGATGTGCTTGAAGGTTTGAAGGAGAGTGTCTGATGTGCTTGAAGTCGAGGGTTTGATGTGCTTGAAGGCGAATGTGTGATGAACTTTAAGAGTAATGTCGTTTGGGTTTGTAGGCAAGGGACTGATGGCCTTGAAGAAGAAGGTCTGTTCGGCTTTAAAACGAGGGTTTGATGAGCCTGAAGGCATGGGTCTTATGACCTTGGATGCAACTTTCTGAAGAGCTTAAAGGTAAGGGTGTCCTGATTTTGAATGCAAGGGACTGTTGGGGTTGAAGGCAAGGAACTGATGGACTTGAGGGCGAAGGTCTGTTTTGTATGAAAGCGAGTTTCTGATGGCGAGTGTCCAATTGACATGAATGCGAGGGTCTCATGGGCTTGAACGCGATGGTCGGCTGGGCCTGAAGACAAAGGTCTGACGGGCTTGAAAGATAGGGTGTGTGATGAGCTTGAATATGAGGGTCTGTTGGCCTTGAAGGCGAGGGTTTGCTGGGCTGGAAAGCGAGGGTCTAATGGGCTTGAAGGCGACTGTCTGATGTACATGAATTCGAGGGTATGATGGGCAGGAAGGCGAGGATCTAATGGGCTTGAAAGCGATTGTCTGATTGGCTTTAATGGTGAGGATATGATGAGCCTGAATTCAAGGGTCTGTTGTGGTTCAAGGCAAATTTCTGATGGACATGAAGGCGATGGTCTGGTGTTCTTGAACTCATGGGTCTTACGAACTTGAAGGTGAGGGTGCGATGAGCCTGAAGGTGCTTGAAGTCTAGAGTCTGATAGGCTTGAATGCGATTGCGAATGTGTGTTGGGCTTGAAGGGAAGAGACTGATGGGCTTGAAGGAGATGGTCTGTAGACTTTTAAATTTAGGGTCTGATGGGTTTCAAATCGAGGGTCTAATGACGTAAATGCGAGGGTTTGATGGGCTTGAAGGCGAGAGTGTGATGATCCTGAAGGTGAGGGTCTTATGGGCTTGGATGGGAGGGTCTGATGGGTTTCAAAGTGAGGGTGTATAAGCTTATAGGCTATAGTCTTTTGGGCTTGAAGTCAAGGGACTGATGGACTTGAAGGGGAGGATCTGTTGGGCCTCAATGCGAGGTTCTTATGAGTTTGGATGCGAGGGTCTGATGGGCTTGAGGGTGAAGGTGCGATGAGCTTGATGGCTAGGGTCTTTTGGGCTTGAAGGCGAGTGACAGATAGGCTTGAAGGCGAGGGTGTGATGTGCTGGAAGGCGAGAGTCTGATGTGCTTGAAGGCAAGAGTCTGATGTGCTTGAAGGCGATTATGTGATGAACTTGAACGGTAGTGTCTTTTGGGTTTGAAGGCAAGGGACTGATGGGCTTGAAGAAGATCTGTTCGGCTTTAAAGCAAGGGTGTGATGCGCCTGAAGGCGAGGGTCTTATGGGCTTGGATACAAGTATCTGATGGTCTTGAAGGTAAGGGTGTGATGAGCTTGAACGCAAGGGTCTGTTAAGGTTGAAGGTAAGGGACTGATGGAATTGAAGGCTAGGGTCTGTTTTGCATGAAAACGATTGTTTGATGAGTTTGAAGGCGAGTGTCCAATGGACGTGAATGCGAGGTTTCTGATGGGCATGAAGGTGAGGGTGTGATGAGCTTGAAGGCTAAGGTCTGTTGGGCTTGAATTCAAGGGACTGATGGGCTTGAAGGTTTGAAGGCGAGTGTCTGATGTGCTTGAAGTCGAGGGTTTGATGTGCTTGAAGGCGAATGTGTGATGAACTTGAAGGGTAAGGTCGTTTGGGTTTGTAGGCAAGGGACTGATGGCCTTGAAGAAGAAGGTCTGTTCGGCTTTAAAACGAGGGTGTGATGAGCCTGAAGGTGTGGGTCTTATGACCTTGGATGCAAGGGTCTGAATGGCTTAAAAGTAAGGGTGTCCTGATTTTGAATGCAAGGGTCTGATGGGGTTGAATGCAAGCCAACTGATGGACTTGAGGGCGAAGGTCTGTTTTGTATTAAAGCGAGTTTCTGGTGGGTTTGAAGCAAGTGTCCAATTGACATGAATGCGAGGGTCTCATGGGCTTGAAGGAGATGGTCTTCAGAGCCTGAAGGCGAAGGTGTGATGGGCTTGACAGCGAGGATGTGATGAGCTTGAACGTGGAAGACTGTTGTGGTTGAAGGCGAGGGTCTGTTGGGCTTGAAATCGAGGGTCTAATGGGCTTGAAGGCGAGTGTCTGATGGGCGTGAATGAGAGGGTTTGATGAGCTGGAAGACGAGGATCTAATGTGCTTGAAGAAGAGTGTCCGATTGGCTTGAAGATTAATGAGTGGTGAGCTTGAATGCAAAGAGCTGTTGTGGTTGAAAGCATGTTTCTGATGGACGTGAAGTCGAGGGTCTGTTGTTTTTGAACTCGTGCATCTTATGGACTTGAAGGTGAGGGTGCGATGAGTCTGAAGGCGAGGGTCTGATGTGCTTGAATGCGAGGGTGTGATAGGCTTGAATGCGAATGTGTGATGACCTTGAAGACTAGTCCCTGTTGGGCTTGAAGGCAAAAGACTGATGGGCTTGAAGAAGAATGTCTGTTGGGCTTTAAAGTGAGGGTTATATGGGTATCATGGCGAGCGTCTGATGACGTGAATGCGAGGGTCTGAGGGGTCTTAATTCGAGGGTGTGATGAGCCTGAAGGTGAGGGTCTTATGGGCTTGGATGCGACGGTCTGCTAGGCTTCGAAGTGAAAGCTATAGTCTGTTGGGTTTGCAGGCAAGGGACTGATGGGCATGAAGGCGAGGGTCTGTTGGGACTTAAGGCGAGGGACGTATGAGCTTGGATGCAAGGTTCTGATGTAATTGAAGGTGATGATATGATGAGCTTGAAGGCTAGGGTATGTTGGGCTTGAAGGCGAGGGACAGAAGGGCTTGAAAGCAAGGGTCTGATGTGCTGGAAGAGGAGGCTCTGATGTGCTTGAATGCGAGGGTCTGATGTGCATGAAGGCGAATGTGTGATAAACTTGAATGGTATTGTCTTTTAGATTTAAGGGGTAAAGACTGATGGGCTTGAAGAAGAAGGTATGTTCGGCTTTAAAACGAGGGACAGATGAGCCTCAAGGGAAGGGTCTTAGGGGCTTGGACGCAAGGGTCTGATGGGCTTGAAGGTAAGGTTGTAATGAGCTTGAATGCAATTGTCTGTTGTTGTTGAAGGCAAGGGACTGATGGACTTGACGGCGAGGGTCTGTTTTGCACGAAAGTGAGTGTGTTATGGGTTTGAAGGCGAGTGTCCAATGGACGTGAATGAGAGGGTCTGATGGACTTGATGGTGAGGGTGTGATGAGCTTAAAGGGTAAGGTCTGTTGGACTTGAAGGCGGGGGACTGATGGGCGTGAAGGCGAGGGTCTGATGTGCTTGAAGGCGAGGGTCTGATGTGCTTGAAGGCGAGAGTGTGATGAACTTGAAGGGTAGTGTCTTTTGGGTTTGTAGGCAAGGGATTGATGGCTTTGAAGAAGAATGTCTGTTCGGCCTCAAAACAAGGGTGTGATGAGCCTGAAAGCGTGGGTCTTATGTGCTTGGATCCAAGGATCTTAAGGGCTTGAAGGTAAGGGTGTGATGAGTTTGAATGGAAGGGTCTTTCGGGGTTGAAGGGAAGGGACTGATGGACTTGAAGGTGTTGGTCTGATTTGTATGAAAGCGAGTGATTAATGGGTTTGAAGGCGAGTGTACAATGGACGTGAGTGCGAGAGTCTGAAGGGCTTGAAGCCGAATGTCTACTGAGACTGAAGGCGAATGTCTGATGGGCTTGAAAGCGACGATGTGATGTGCTTAAACGTGTTGGCCAGTGGGGATTGAAGGCGAGGGTCTGTTGGGCTTGAAAGCCATTGTCTAATGGGCTTGAAGGCGAGTGTCTGACGGATGTGAATGCGAGGGTATGATTGGCTCGGAGGCGAGGATCTAATGGGCTTGAAGGCGAGTGTCTGCTGGGCTTGAAGGTGAGGGTGTGATGAGCTTAAATGGAAGGGTTTGTTGTTGTTGAAGGCAATTTTTTGATGGACGTGAAGGCGAGGGTATGTTGTTCTAGAACTTGTGGATCATATGGACTTGAAAGTGAGGGTGTGATGAGCCTGGAGGCGAGGGTCTGATGTGCTTGTAGGCGAGGGTCTGATATTCTTGAATGCGAATATGTGATGATCTTGAAGGGTAGTCTCTGTTGGTCTTGAAGGCAAAAGACTTGATGGGCTCGAAGAAGAGGATCTGTTGGGCTTTAAAGTGAGTGTCATATGTGTATCATGGCGAGTGTTTGATGACGTTCATACGAGGGTCTGATGGGCTTTAAGGCAAAGGTGTGATGAACCTGACGGCGAGGGTCTTATGAGCTGATGCTACGGTCTGATGGACATCGAAGTGAGGGTGTATAAACTTTTAGACTTAGTCTGTTCGGTTTGAAAGCAAGGGACTGAGGGACTTGAAGGCGAGGGTCTGTTGAGCCTGAAGGCGAGGTTCTTATGAGCTTAGATGTGAAGGTCTGATGGGCTTGAAGGGGAGTGTGTGATGAGCTTGAAGGCTAGGGTCTGTTGGACTTGAAAGCGACTGACTGATGGGCTTGAAGACGAGGATCTGATGTGCTTGAAGGCGAGGATCTGATGTACTTGAAGACGAGGATCTGATGTGCTTGAAGACGAGGATCTGATGTGCTTGAAGGTGAATGTGTGATGAAAGTGAAGGTTAGTGTCTTTTTGGTTTGTAGGCAAAGGAATGATGGCCTTGAAGAAGAATGTCCTTTCGGCTTTAAAACGAGTGTCTGATGACCCTGAATGCGTGGGTCTTATGGGTTTGGATGCAAGTGTTTGAAGGGCTTGAAGATAATGGTGGGATGAGTTTCAATGCAAGGGTCTCTTTGGGTTGAAGGCAAGGAACTGATGGACTGGAAGTCGAGGGTCTGTTTTGCATGAGAGCGAGTGTCTCATGGGTTTGAAGGTGAGTTTACAATGAACGTGAATGCAAGAGTCTGATGGGCATGAAGGCGATGGTCTGTTGAGCCTGAAGGCGAAGGTCTGATGGGCTTGAAAGCGAAGATGTGATGGGCTTGAACATGTGGGTCTGTTTGGCATGAAAGCGAGGGTCTAATGGACTTGAAGTCGCATGTCTGATGGGCATGAATGCGATGGTATGATGGACTGGAAGGCGTGGATCTAATGGGCTGGAAGGCGAGGGTCTGATGTGCATGAAGGCGAATGTCTGATGAACTTGAAGGGTAGTGTCTTTTGGGTTTAAGGAAACTGACTGATGGGCTTGAAGAAGAAGGTCTGTTCGGCTTTTAAACGAGGGTCTGATGAACCTGAAGGCGAGGGTCTTAGGGGCTTGGATGCAGGGGTCTGATGGGCTTGAAGGGAAGGGTGTGATGAGCTTGAATGCAAAGATCTGTTGGGGTTGAAGAAGAGGGAGTTAAGGAATTGAAGGCAAGGTTCTGTTTTGTATAAAAAACGAGTGTGTGATGGGTTTGAAGGCGAGTGTCCACTGGACGTGAATGCGAGGGTCTGTTCGGCTTAAAGGTGATGGTGTGATAAGTTTGAATGTAAGGGTCTGTTGTTGTTGAAGGGAAGATTCTGATGGACGTAAATGCGAGGGTTTGTTGTTATTGAACTCGTGGATCTTATGGACTTGAAAGTGAGGGTGCGATGAGCCTCAAGGCGAGGGTCTGATGTGCTTGAAGGAGTGGGTCTGATAGGCTAGAGAGCGAATGTGTGGTGACCTTGAAGGCTAGTCTCTGCTAGGCTTGAAGGCTTGAAGAAGAGGGTCTGTTGAGCTTTAAAGTGAGGGTCATATGGGTATCATGGCGAGTGTTTGATGACGTGAATGAGAGGGTCTGATGGGTTTAAGGCGAGGGTCTGATGTACTTGAAGGCGAATGTATGATGAACGTGAAGGGTAGTGTCTTTTGGGTTTGTAGGCAAGGGTATGATGGCCTTTAAGAAGAATGCCTGTTCGGCTTTAAAACGAGGGTCTGATGAGCCTGGAGACGTGGGTCTTATGAGCTTGGATGCAAGGGTCTGAAGGACTTGAAGGTAAGGATTTGATGAGTTTGAATGCAAGAGTCTGTTAGGGTTGAAGGCAAGGGACTGATTGACCTGAAGGAGAGGGTCTGTTTAGCATAAAGCGAGTGTCTGACGGGTTTGAAGGCGAGTGTACAATGGATGTGAATGCAAAGGGTTTCATGGGCTTGAAGGCGATGGTCTGGTGAACCTGAAGGCGAAGGTCTGATGTTCTTGAAAGCGAGGATGTGATGAGCTTGAACGTGTTGGTCTCTTGGGCTCGAAGGCGAGGGTCTGTTGGGCTTGAAAGCCAGGTTCTAATTGGCTTGAAGGCGAGAGTCTGATGGATGTGCATGCAAGGGTATGATGGGCTGGAAGGCGAGGATCTAAGGGGCTTGAAGGCGAGTGTCTGATGGGCTTCAAGGTAAGGGTGTGATGAGCTTGAATGCAAGTATCTGTTGTGGTTGAAGGCTAGTTTCTGATGGACGTTTATGCAAGGGTCTGTTGTTTTTGAACTTGTGGATCTTATGGACTTGAAGGTAAGGGTGCGATAAGCCTGAAATTGAGGGTCTGATGTGCTTGTAGTCGAGGGTCTGATAGACTTGAATGCGTATGTGTGATGACCTTGAAGGCTACTCTCTGTAGGGCTTGAGGGCAAAAGACTGATGGGCTTGAAGAAGAGGGTCTGATGAGCTTTAAAGTGAGGGTCATATGGGTGTCATGGCGAGTGTCTGATGAGTGAATGCGAGGGTTTGATGGGCTTTAAAGCGAGGTTGTGATGAGCCTGAGGGTGAGGGTCTTATGGGCTTGGATTCGACGGTCTGATGGGCTTCGAATTGAGGGTGTATAAGCTTAAAGACTATAGTCTGTTGGGTTTGAAACCAAGGGACTTGATGGACTTGAAGGCAAGGGTCTGATGGGACTGAAGGCGAGGGTCTTATGAGCTTGGTGCGAGTGTCTGATGGACTTGAAGGTGAGGGTGTGATGAGCTTGAAGGCTAGAGTCTATTGGGCTTGGAAGCGAGGGACTGATGGGCTTGCAGGCGAGGGTCTTATATGCTTGAAGGCGAGGGTCTGATGTGCGTGAAGGCGAATGTGTGATGAATTTGAAGGGTAGTGTCTTTAGGGTTGGTAGGCAAGGGAATGATGGCCTTGAGGAAGAATGTCTGTTCGGCTTTAAAAGAAGGGTGGATGCAAAGGTCTCAAGGGCTTTAAGGTAAGGGTGTGATGAGTTTGAATGTAAGAGTATGTTGGGGTTGAAGGCGAGATTCTGATGGACGTGAAGGCGAGGGTCTGTTGTTATTGAAGTCGTGGATCTTATGGACTTGAGGGTGAGTGTGCGATGAGCCTCAAGACGAGGATCTGATGTGCTTGAAGTCGAGGGTCTAGTAGGCTTGAATGATAATGTGTGATGACCTTGAAGGCAAGTCTCTGTTGGGCTTGAAGGTAAAAGACTGATAGGCTTGAAGAAGAAGGTCTGTTGGACTTTAAAGTGAGGGTCATATGGGTATCATGGCGGGTGTCTGATGACGTGAATACGAGGGTCTGATGGGCTTTAAGGCGAGGGTGTGATGAGCCTGAAGGCTAGGGTCTTATGGGCTTGTATGCGACGATCTGATGGGGTTGAAAGTGGGGTTGTATAAGCTTGAAGGCTACAGTCTGTTGGGTTTCCAGCAAGGGACTGATGGACTTGGAGGCGAAGGTCTGTTGGGCCTGAAGGTGAGGGCCTTATGAGCTTGGATGCGAGGGTCTGATGAGCTTGAAGTTGAGGGTGTCATGAGTGTGAAAGCTAGGATCTGTTGGGCTTGAAGGCGAGGGACTGATGGCCTTGAACGAGAGGGTGTGATGTGCTGGAAGGCGAGTGTCTGGTGTGCTTGAAGGCGGAGGTCTGATGTGCTTGAAGGCGGAGGTCTGATGTGCTTGAAGGCGAATGTGTGATAAACTTGAAGGGTAGTGTCGTATGGGTTTAAGGGGAAGTGACTGATTGGCTTGAAGAAGAAGGTCTGTTCGGCTTTTAAACGAGGGTCTGATGAGCCTCAAGGCGAGGGTCTTAGGGGCTTGGATGCAGGGGTCTGATGGGCTTGAAGGGAAGGGTGTGATGAGCTTGAATGCAAAGGTCTGTTGGGGTTGAAGGAAAGGGAGTTATGGAATTGAAGGCAAGGGTCTGTTTTGCATAAAAAACCAGTGTGTGATGGGTTTGAAGGCGATTGTCCAATGGAGGTGAAAGCGAGGGTCTATTGGGCTTAAAGGTGAGGGTGTGATGAGTTTGAATGCAATGGTCTGTTGTTGTTGAACGCAAGATTCTGATGGAAGTGAAGGCGAGGGTCTGTTGTTAGTGAACTCGTGGATCTTATGGACTTGAAGGTGAGGGTGTCATTAGCTTGAAAGCTAGAGTTTGATGTGCTTGAAGGTGAGGGTCTGATGTGCTTGAAAGTGAATGTCTGACGAACGTGAAGGGTAGTGTCTTTTGGGTTTGTAGGCAAGGGTATGATGGCCTTGAAGAAGAATGTCTGTTCGGCTTTAAAACGAGGGTCTGATGAGCCTGAAGGCGTGGGTCTTATGAGCTTGGATGCAAGGGTCTGAAGGGCTTGAAGGTAATGATGTGATGGGTTTGAATGCAAGGGTCTGCTCGGGTTGAAGGCAAGGGACTGATGGACCAAAAGGCGAGGGTCTGTTTTGCATGAAGACGAGTGTCTGATGGGTTTCAAAGCGAGTATACAACGGAAGTGAATGCAAAGGGTCTCATGGGCTTGAAGGCGATTGTCTGGTGAACCTGAAGGCGAAGGTCTGATGAGCTTGAAAGCGAGGATGTGATGAGCTTGAACGTGTTGGTCTCTTAGGCTCGAAGGCGAGGGTCTGTTGGGCTTGAATGCCAGGGTCTAATGGGCTTGAAGGCGAGTGTCTAATGGATGTGAATGCGAGGGCATGATGGGCTGGAAGGCGAGGATCTAAGGGGTTTGAAGGCGAGTGTCTGATGGGCTTCAAGGTAAGGGTGTGATGAGCTTGAATGTAAGGGTCTGTTGTGGTTGAAGGCTAGTTTCTGATAGACGTTAATGCAAGGGTCTGTTGTTCTTGAACTCGTGGATCTTATGGACGTGAAGGTAAGGGTGCGATAAGCCTGAAGGCGAGGGTCTGATGTCCTTGTAGTCGAGGGTCTGATAGGCTTGAATGCGAATACGTGATGACCTTGAAGGCTAGGCTCTGTAGGGCTTGAAGGCAAAAGACTGATGGGCTTAAGAAGAGGTTCTGTTGATCTTTAAATTGAGGGTCATATGAGTATCATGGCGAGTGTCTGATGACGTGAATGCGAGGGTCTGATGGGCTTTAAGGCGAGGGTGTGATGAGCCTGAAGGTGAGGGTCATATGGGCTTGGATGCAACGGTCTGATGGGCTTCGAATTGAGTGTGTGTAAGCTTAAGGACTATAGTCTGTTGGGTTTGAAAGCAAGACACTGATGGACCTGCAGGCGAGGGTCTGCTGGGACTGAAGGCGAGGGTCTTATGAGCTTGGATGCGAGGGTGTGATGGGCTTTAAGGTGAGGGTGTAATGAGCTTCAAGGCTAGAGTCTACTGGGCTTGAAAGCGAGGGACTGATGGGCTTAAAGGCGAGGGTCTGATGTGCTTGAAGGCAAGGGTCTGATGTGCTTGAAGGCGAGGGTATGATGTGCTTGAAGGCGAGTGTGTGATGAACTTGAAGGGTAGTGTCTTTTGGGTTTGTAGGCAAGGGAATGATGGCCTTGAAGAAGAATGTCTGTTCGGCTTTAAAACGAGGGTGTGATGAGCCTGAAGGCGTGGGTCTAATGGATTTGGATGCAAAGGTCTGAAGGGCTTTAAGATAATGGTGTGATGAGTTTGAATGCTAGAGTCTGTTGGGGTTGAAGGCAGGATTCTGATGGACGTGAAGGCGAGGGTCTGTTGTTATTGAACTCGTGTATCTTATGGACTTGAAGGTGAGGGTGCGATAAGCCTCAAGGCGAGGGTCTGATATGCTTGAAGTTCGATGGTCTGATAGGCTTGAATGCTAATGTGTGATGACCTTGAAGGCAATTGGGCTTGAAGGGAAAAGACTGATAATCTTGAAGAAGAAGGTCTTTTGAGCTTTAAAGTGAGGGTCATATGGGTATCATGGCGAGTGTCTGATGACGTGAATGCGAGGGTCTGATGGGCTTAAAGGCGAGGGTGTGATGAGCCTGAAGGCTAGGTGTTATGGGCTTGTATGCGACGGTCTGATGGGGTTGAAAGTGAGGTTGTATAAGCTTGAAGGCTGAAGTCTCTTGGGTTTCAGGCAAGGGACTGATGGACTTGAAGGTGAAGGTCTGTTGGGCCTGAAGGTGAGGGCCTTATGAGCTTGGGTGCTAGGGTCTGATGGGCTTGAAGGTGAGGGTGTGATGAGCTTGAAAGCTAGGGTCTGTAGGAATTGAAGGCGAGGGACTGATGGGCTTGAAAGAGAGGGTCTGATGTGCTTGAAGGCTAGAGTCTGATGTGCTTGAAGGCGAGGATCTGATGTGCATAAAGGCGAATGTGTGATGAACTTGAACGGTAGTGTCTATTGGGTTTAAGGGAATGGACTGATGTGCTTGAAGAAGAAGGTCTGTTCGGTTTTAAAACGAGGGTCTGATGAGCCTGAAGGCGAAGTTCTTATTGGCTTGGATGCAAAGGTCTGATGGGCTTGAAGGTAAAGGTGTGGTCAGCTTGAATGCAAGGGTGTTGCGGTTGAAGGCAAGGGACTTCTGGACTTGAGGGTTAGGGTATGTTTTGCATAAAAGCGAGCGAGTGATGGGCTTGAAGGCGAGTGTCCAATGGATGTCAATGCGAAGGTCTGATGGGCTTGATGGTGAGGGTGTGATGAGCTTGAAGGCTAGGATCTGATGTGCTTGAAGGTGATTGTGTGATGAACGTGATGGGTAGTGTCTTTTGGGTTTGTAGGCAAGGGAATGATGGCCTTGAAGAAGAATATCTGTTCAGCTTTAAAACGAGGTTCTGATGAGCCTGAAGGCGTGGGTTCTATGAGCTTAGATGCAAGGGTGTGAAAGGCTTGAAGGTAAGGGTGTGATAAGTTTGAATGCAAGAGTCTGTTGGGGTTGAAGGCAAGGGAATGATGGACTTGAAGGCAGGGTCTGGTTTGTAAGAAAGCGAGTGTCTGATGGGTTTGAAGGCAAGTATACAATGGACGTGAGTACAAAGGGTCTCATGGGCTTCAAGGCGATGGTCTGCTGAGAATGAAGGCGAAGGTCTGATGGGCTTGAAAGCGAGGATGTGATGAGCTTTAACGTGTTGGTCTCTTGGGCTTGAACGCGAGGGTCTGTTGGGCTTGAAAGTCAGGGTCTAACGGCCTTGAAGGCGAGTGTCTGATGGAGGTGAATGCGAGGGTATGATGGGCTGGAAGGCGAGGATCTAAGGGGCTTGAAGACGAGTGTCTGATGGGCTTGAAGGTGAGGGTATGATGAGCTTGAATGCAAGGGTCTGTTGGGGTTGAAAGATAGTTTATGATAGACGTTAATGCAAGGGTCTGTTGTTCTTGAACTCGTGGATCTTATGAACTTGAAGGTGAGTGTGCGATAAGCCTGAAGGCGAGGGTCTGATGTGCTTGTAGTCATGGGTCTGATAGGCTTGAATGCGAGTGTGTGATGACCTTGAAGGCTAGGCTCTGTTGGGCTTGAAGGGAAAAGACTGATGGGCTTGAAGAAGAGGGTCTGTTCGGCTTTAAAGTGAGGGTCATATGGGTATCATTGCGAGTGTCTGATGACGTGAATGCGAGGGTCTGATGGGCTTTAAGGCGAGGTTGTGATGAGCCTCAAGGCCAGGGTCTTATGGGCTTGGATTCGACGGTCTGATGGGCATCGAAGTGAGGATTTATAGGCTTAAAGGCTTCATTCTGTTGGGTTTGAAGGCAATGTTTGAAGGCGAGGGTCTGTTGGGACTAAAGGCGAGGGTCTTATGAGCTTGGATGCGAGGGTCTGATGGGCTTGAAGGTGAGGGTGTGATGAGCTTGAAGGCTAGGGTCTGTTCGGCTTGAAAGCGAGGGACTGATGGGCTTGGATGCTAGGGTCTTATGTGCTTGAAGGCGAGGGTCCGATGTGCTTGAAGGCTAATATGTGATGAAATTGAAGGGTAGTGTCTTTTGGGTTTGTAGGCAAGGGATTGATGGCCTTAAAGACGAATGTCTGTTCGGCTTTAAAACGAGGGTGTGATGAGCCTGAAGGCGTGGGTCTTATGGGTTTGGATGCAAGGGTATGAAGGGCTTGAAGATAAGGGTGTGATGAGTTTGAATGCAAGAGTCTGTTGGTGTTGTAGGCAAGATTCTGATGGACGTTGTTATTGAACTCGTTGTTATTGAACTCGTGGATATTATGGACTTGAATATGAGGGTGCGATGAGCCTCAAGGCGAGGGTTTGATGTGCTTGTAGGCGAGTGTCTGATAGGCTTGAATGCGAATGTGTGATGACCTTGAGGTCAAGTCTCTGTTGGGCTTGAAGGCAAAACACTAATAGGCTTGCAGAAGAGGGTCTGTTGGGCTTTAAAGTGAGGGTCATATGGGTAGCATGTCGAGCGTTTGATGACGTGAATGTGAGGGTTTGATGTGCTTTAAGGCGAGGATGTGATGAGCCTTAATGCGATGGTGTTATGGGCTTCGATGCGACGGTCTGCTGGGCTTCGAGGTGAAGGTGTATTAGCTTAAAGGCTATAGTCTGTTGGGTTTGAAGGCAAGGGACTGATGGGTATGAAGGCGAGGGTCTATTGGGACTGAAGGCGAGGGACGTATGAGCTTGGATGCAAGGTTCTGATGTACTTGAAGGTGACGATTAGATGAGCTTGAAGACTAGGGTATGTTGAGCTTGAAGGGGAGGGACAGATGGGCTTGAAAGCGAGAATCTGATGTGCTGGAAGAGGAGGGTCTTATGTTTTTGAAGGCAAGAGTCTGATGTGCATGAAGGCGAATGTGTGATGAACTTGAAGGGTATTGTCTTTTGTATTGAATGGGAAGGGACTGATGGGCTTGAGGAAGAAGGTATGTATGGCTTTAAAAAGAGGGTCAGATGAGCCTGAAGGCAAGGGTCTTAGGGGCTTGGACACATGGATCTGATGGGCTTGAAGGTAAGGGTGACGTAAGCTTGGATGCAAGGGTCTGTTGTGGTTAAAGGCATTGGCCTGATGGACTTGAAGGCGAGGGCTCTGTTGGGCCTGAAGGCTAGGTTCTTATGAGCATGGATGCGAGTGTCTGATGGGCTTGATGGTGAGGGTGTGATGAACTTGAAGGCTAGGGTCTGCTGGGCTTGAAGGCGAGGGACTGATGGGCTTGAGGGGGGGGTGTCTGATGTGCTTAAAGGCGAGGGTCTGATGTGCTTCAAGGCGAATGCGTGATGAACTTGAAGGGTAGTGTGTTTTGGGTTTGTAGACAAGGGAATGATGGCCTTGAAGAAGCATGTCTGTTCGGCTTCAAAACAAGGGTGTGATGAGCCTGAAAGCGTGGATCTTATGGGCTTGGATGCAAGGATCTGAAGGGCTTGAAGGTAAGGGTGTGATGAGTTTCAATGGAAGGGTCTGTCGGGCTTGATGGGAAGTGACTGATGGATTTGGGGGGGGAGGGTTTGTTTTGCATGAAAGCGAGTGACTGATGGGTTCGAAGGCGATTGTACAATGGACGTGAATGCGAGAGTCTGATGGGCTTGAAGGCGATGGTCTGCTTAGCCTGAAGGCGAAGGTCTGATAGGCTTGAAAGCGACGATGTGATGAGGTTGAACGTGTTGACCAGTTGGGCTTGAATGCGAGGGTCTGTTGGGCTTGAAAGCCAGGGTCTAATGGGCTTCATGGCGAGTGTCTGATGGATGTGAATGCGAGTGTATGATTGGCTAGAAGGCGAGGATATAATGGGCTTGAAGGCGAATGTCTGATGGGTTTGAGGGTAAAGGTGCGATGAGATTGAATGGAAGGGTTTGTTGCTGTTGAAGGCAAGTTTCATATGAACATGAAGGCGAGGGTCTGTTGTTCTAGAACTCGTGGATCTTATGGACTTGAAGGTGAGGGTGCGATGAGCCTCAAGGCGAGGGTCTAATGTGCTTGAAGGAGAGGGTCTGATAGGCTAGAATGGGATTGTGTGATGACCTTCAATGCTAGTCTCTGTTAGGCTTGAAGGCAAAGGACTAATTGGCTTGAAGAAGAGGGTCTCTTGTGCTTTAAAGTAAGGGTCATATGGGTATCATGGCGAGTGTTTGATGACGTGAATGAGAGGGTCTGATGTGCTTTAAGGCGAGATTGTGATGAGCCTGAAGTTGAGGGTCTTATGGCTTTGATGCGACGGTCTGATAGGCCTCGAGGTGAGGGTGTATATGCTTAAAGACTATAGTCAGTTGGGTTTGAAGGCAAGGGACTTATGGACTTGAAGGCAAAGGTCTGATGGGCTTGAAAGCGAGGATGTGATGAGCTTGAACGTGTTGGTTTCGTGGGCTTGAAGGCGAGGGTCTGTTGGGCTTGACAGCCAGGGTCTAATGGGCTTGAAGGAGAGTCTCTAATGGACGTGAATGCGTCGGTAAGATGGGCTTGAATGTGATGATCTAAGGGGCTTGAAGGCGAGTGTCTGATGGGCTTGAAGGTAAGGGTGAGATGAGCTTGAATGTAAGGGTCTGTTGTTGTTGAAGGCTAGTTTCTGATGGACGTTAATGCAAGGGTCTGTTGTTCTTGAACTCGTGGATCTTGTGGACTTGACGGTGAGGGTGCGATGAGCCTGAAGGCGAGGGTCTGATGTGCTTGTAGGCGAGAGTCTGATAGGCTTGAATGCGAATGTGTCATGATCTTGAAGGCTAGTCTCTGTTGGGCTTGAAGGCAAAAGACTGATGGGTTTGAAGAAGAGGGTCTGTTGGGCTTTAAAGTGAGGGTCACATGGTTATCATGGCGAGTGTCTGATGACGTGAATACGAGGGTCTGATGGGCTTTAAGGCGAAGGTGTGATGAACCTGAAGGCGAGGGTCTTATGGGCTTGGATGCTACGGTCTGATGGGCATCGAAGTGAGGGTGTATAAACTTTTAGGCTTAGTCTTTTCGGTTTGAAGGCAAGGGACTGAGGGACTTGAAGGCGAGGTTCTGTTGGGACTGAAGGCGGGGGTCTTATGAGCTTGGATGCGAGGGTCTGATGGGCTTGAAGGTGAGGATGTGATGAGCTTGAAGGCTAGGGTCTATTGGGCTTAAAAGCGAAGGTCTTATGTGCTTGTAGGGGAGTGTCTGCTGTGCTTGAGGGCGAATGTGTGATGAACTTGAAGGGTAGTCTTTCGGGTTTGTAGGCAAGGGAATGACGGCCTTGAAGAAGAATGTCTGTTCGGCTTTAAAACGAGGGTGTGATGAGCCTGAAGGCGTGGGTCTTATGGGTTTGGATGCAAGGGTCTGAAGGGCTTGAAGATAATTGTGTAATGAATTTGAATGCAAGAGTCTGTTGGGGTTGAAGGCAAGATTCTGATGTACGTGAAGGCGAGGGTCTGTTGTTATTGAACTCGTCGATCTTATGGACTTGAAGGTGAGGATGCAATGAGCCTCATGGCGAGGGTCTGATGTGCTTGAAGTCGAGGGTCTGATAGGTTTGAATGCGAATGTGTGATGACCTTGAAGGCAAGTCACTGTTGGGCTTGAAGGCAAAAGACTGATAGGCTTGAAGAAGAGGGTCTGTTGAGCTTTAAAGTGAGGGTTATATGGGTAGCATGCAGAGTGTTTGATGACGTGGATGTGAGGATCTGATGGGCTTTAAGGCGAGGGTTTGATGAGCCTTAATGCGAGGGTCTTATGGGCTTGGATGCAAGGATCTGAAGGGCTTTGAAGGTAAGGGTATGATGAGTTTGAATGGAAGGGTCTGTCGGGCTTGAAGGGAAGTGACTGATGGAATTAAAGGCAAGGGTCTATTTGCATGAAAGCGAGTGGCTGATGGGTTTCAAGGCGAGTTTACAATGGACATGAATGCGAGAGTCTGACGAGTTTAAGGCGATGGTCTGCTGAGCCTGAAGGGGAAGTGACTGATGGGCTTGAAGAAGGTCTGTTCGGCTTTTAAACGAGGGTCTGATGAGCCTGAGGCGAGGGTCTTAGGTGCTTGGTTGCTGGGGTGTGATGGGCTTGAAGGTAAGGGTATGATGAGCTTGAATACAATGGTCTTTTGGGGTTGAAGGAAAGGGTGTTATGGAATTGAAGGCAAGGGTCTGTTTTCCATAAAAACGAGTGTGTTATAGGTTTGAAGGCGAGTGTCCAATGGACGTGAATGGGAGTGTCTGTGTGGCTTAAAGTTGAGGGTGTGATGAGTTTGAATGCAAGGGTCTGTTGTTGTTGAAGTCAAGATTCTGATGGACGTGAAGGCAAGGTTCTCTTGTTATTGAACTCGTGGATCTTATGGACTTGAAGGTGAGGGTGCAATGAGCCTCAAGACGAGGGTCTGATGTGCTTGAAGGTGAGTGTCTGATAGGCTAGAATGCCAATGTGTGATGATCTTGAACGCTATTCTCTGTTAGGCTTGAAGGAAAAAGATTCATGGGCTTGAAGAAGAGGGTCTGTTGAGCTTTAAAGTGAGGGTCATATGGGTATCATGGCGAGTGTCTGATGACGTGAATGCAAGGGTCTGATGGGTTTTAAGGCGAGGGTGTGATGAACCTGAAGGTGAGGGTCTTATGGGCTTTGATGCGACGGTCTGATGGGCTTCGAAGTGAGGGTGTATAGGCTTAAAGACCATGGTCTGTTGGGTTTGAAGGCAAGGGACCGATGGACTTGAAGGCGAGGGTATGTTGGGACTGAATACGATGGTCGTTTGAGCTTAGATTCGAGGGTCTGTTGGGCTTGAAGGTGAGGATGTGATGAGCTTGAAGGCTGGGGTATGTTGGGCTTGAAGGCGAGGGACTGATGTGCTTGAAGGCGAGGGTCTGATGTGCTTGAAGGCGAGTATCTGATGTGCATGATGGCGAATGTGTGATGAACTTGAAGGGTAGTGTCTATTGGGTATAAGGGGAAGGGACTGATGGGCTTGAAGAAGAAGGTCTGTTCGGCTTTAAAACGAGGATCTGACGAGCCTAAAAGCGAAGGTCTTATGGACTTGGATGCAAAGGTCTGATGGGCTTGAAGGTAAAGGTGTGATGAACTTGAATGCAAGCGTCTGTTGGGGCTGAAGGCATGGGACTTATGGATTTGAATGTTAGGGTATGTTTTGCATAAAAACGATTGAGTGATGGGTTTGAAGGAGAGTGTCCAATGTACGTGAAGTCGAAGGTCTGATGGGCTTGATGGTGAGGATGTGATGAGCTTGAAGGCTAGGATCTGATGTGCTTGAAGGCGAGGGTCTGATGTGCTTGAAGGCGAATGTGTGATGAACGTGAAGGATAGTGTCTTTTGGGTTTGTAGTCAAGGGAATGATGGCCTTGAAGAAGAATGTCTGTTCGGCTTTAAAACGAGGGTCTGATGAGCCTGAAAGCGTTGGTCTTATGAACTTTGATGCAAGGGTCTGAAGGGCTTGAAGGTAGGGGTGTGATGAGTTTGAATGCAAGGGTCTCTTGGGGTTGAAGGCGATGGTCTGCTGAACCTGAAGGCGAAGGTCTGATGGGCTTGAAAGCGAGGATGTTATGAGCTTGAACGTGTTGGTCTCTTGGGCATGAAGGCTAGGGTTTGTTTTGCATGAGAGTGTTTGATATGTTTGAAGGCGAGTGTACAATGGACGTGAATGGAAAGGGTCTCAAGGGCTTGAAGGCGATGGTTTGCTGAACCTGAAGGCGAAGGTCTGATGGTCTTGAAAGCGAGGATGTGATGAGCTTGAACGTGTTGGTCTCTTGGGCTTGAAGGTGAGGGTCTGTTGGACTTGAAAGCCAGGGTCTAATGGGCTTCTAGGAGAATGTCTGATGGATGTGAATGCGAGGGTATGATGGGCTGGAAGGCGAGGATCTAAGGGGCTTGAAGGCGTGTGTCTGATGGACTTGAAAGCAAGGGTATGATGAGCTTGAATGCAAGGGTCTGTTGTGGTTGAAGGTTAGTTTGTGATGGACGTTAATGCAAGGGTTTGTTGTTCTTGAACTCGTGGATCTTATGGACTTGAAGGTGATGGTGGGATAAGCCTGAAGGCAAGGGTCCGATGTGCTTGTAGTCGAGGGTCTCATAGGCTTGAATGCGAGTGTGTTATGACCTTGAAGGCTAGTCTCTGTTGGGCATGAAGGCAAAAGACTGATGGGCTTGAAGAAGAGGGTCTTTGGGCTTTAAAGTGAGGGTCATATGGGTACCATGGCGAGTATCTGATGACGTGAATGCGAGGGTCTGATGGGCTTTAAGACGAGGCTGAAGGCACTGGACTTATGGATTTGAATGTTAGGCTATGTTTTGCATAAAAGCGATTGAGTGATGGGTTTGAAGGCGAGTGTCCAATGTACGTGAAATCGAAGGTCTGATGGGCTTGATGGTGAGGATGTGATGAGCTTGAAGACAAGGATCTGATGAGCCTGAAGGCGAGGGTCTTATGGGCTTGGATGCGACTGTCTGTTGGGCTTCGAAGTGAGGGTTTATAAGCTTAAAGTCTATATTCTGTTGGGTTTGAAGGCAAGGGCAGATGGATTTGAAGGCGAGGGTCTGTTGGGAATGAAGGCGAGGGTCATATGAGCTTGGATGCGAGGTTCTGATGGGCTTGAAGGTGAGGGTATGATGACCTTGAAGGCTATGGTCTATTGGGATTGAAGGTGAGGGACTGATGGGCATGAAGGCGAGGGTCTTATGTGCTTGAAGGCGAGGATCTGATATGCTTGTAGGCGAGGGTCTGATGTGCTTGAAGGCGAATGTGTGATGAACTTGAAGGGTAGTGTCTTTTGGGTCGGTAGGCAAGGGAATGATGGCCTTGAAGAAGAATGTCTGTTCGGCTTTAAAACGAGGGTGTGATGAGCCTGAAGGCGTGGGACTTATGGGTTTGGATGCTAGGCTCTGAAGGGCTTGAAGATAAGGGTGTGATGAGATTGAATGCAAGAGTCTGTTGGTGTTGAAGGCAAGATTCTGATTGACGTGAAGGCGAGGGTCTGTTGTTATGGAACTCGTGGATCTTATGGACTCGAATGTGAGGGAGCGATGAGTCTCAAGGTGAGGGTCTGATGTGCCTGAAGTCCAGGGTTTGTTAGGCTTGACTGCGAATGTGTGATGACCTTGAGGGCAAGTCTCTGTTGGGCTTGAAGGCAAAGGACTGATAGGCTTCAAGAAGAGGGTCTGTTGGGCTTTAAAGTGAGGGTCATATGGGTAGCATGTCGAGTGTTTGATGACGTGAATGTGAGGGATCTGATTGGGTTTAAGGCGAGGGTGAGATGAGCCTTAATGCCAGGGTCTTATATGCTTGGATGCGACGGTCGACTGGGTCTCGAAGTGAAGGTGTATCAGCTTAAAGGCTATTGTCTGTAGGGTTTAGAGGCAAGGGACGAATGGCCATGAAGACGAGGATCTACTGAGACTGAAGGCGAGAGACTTATGAGCTTGGATGCAAGGTTGTGATGTACTTGAAGGTGAGGATGTGATGAGCTTGAAAGCTAGGGTATGTTGGGCATGAAGGCGAGGGACAGATGGGCTTGAAAGCGAGGGTCTGATGTGCTGGAAGGCGAGGGTCTGATGTGCTTGAAGGTGAGGGTCTGATGTGCATGAAGGCGAATGAGTGACGAACTTGAAGGGTATTGCGGCGGCGGCAACGGTTGCTGGCTGATGGCGATGGTCTGCTGATCTAATTGTGGGGGTGTGCTTTTCGTGAGGGCGAGGGTGGGATGGGCCTGAAGGCGTTGTTAGCTGGGCCTGAGACGGAGGATGGGGGGGACAAGAAGGTGAACATGGACTTGACCTGAGGTCAAGGGTGGGATGTGCCTGAAGACATGGATGGGCTGGGTCATAAGGCGAGCATGGGCTGGGTTAGAAGGCGAACATGGGCTAGGTCAGATATTGAAGGTGGATTGGGCCTGTAGACGAGCATGAGCTTCGCATGAAGAGGAATTTTAGCTTGGCATGAAGGCTAGGGTGGGAAGGGCCATAAGCCAAAGGTGGGTTAGGCCTGAAGACGAGGGTTGGCGGAGCCTGAAGGAGAGGTTGAACTAGGTTTGAAGGCAAGAGTGTGATGGGCCAAAAGGCGTTGGTGGGATATGCCTGAAGACGAGCTCGGTCAGGGTAAGAAGGCGAGGATGGGTTCGGATGGAAGCGGAAGGTGGGTTGTGCTTGAAGACGAGGAAGATCTAGACCTGCAGGTGAGTGTCAGATTTGCCTGAAGGGTAAGGCCGGATGGGCCAGAAGGCGATAGAGATGGGCTTGAAGACGAGTGTAGGCTCGGCATGAAAGCGATGATGAGCTTGTCCTGTCATCGAGGTGGGGATGTCAAGAGGGAGATGATGGAATGGGCTTGATGGTGAGGGTGGGATGGGCCAAAGGGTGACGGGTAGGTGGGACTGAAAGCGAGTGGGGAATGGGTCTGAAGGCGAGGGTGATCTGGGCATGACTGTTAGAAAGAAAAGGGACAGAAGGCGAGGCGAGCTGGACCAGAAGGCGAGAGTGAGCTGGGCCTGGAGTTGAGGTTGAGATGGAAGAGAATAAGCCGGAGAGTTGGGAGTGAAGACAATTTTTAAATGGGCCTGAAGGAAAGTGAGGGCTGGTTCTAATGATCATGTGCTTGGCCTGAATTCGAGGCTGGAATGGGTCTGAAGGCGTGGATTTGCTGAGCCTAAAATGGGTGGTGTGCTGGGCCAGACAAGCGATAATGGACTGGGTGAGAAGGCAATGGTGGTTTGGGTCTGAAAGTGATGGTGTGCTGATGTAATTTCAAGGGTGTGCTTTTCATGACGGCGAGGGTTAGATGAGCCTGAAAACGTGGTTAACTGGGCCAGAGATGGAGTATGGGCTGGAAAAGGTGGGCGGAACCTGAAGGGGAGGTTGAGGTAGAGCAAGGTTTGAAGGCAAGAGTGGGATGGGCCAGAAGGCGTTGGTAGGATGTGCCTGAAGACGAAGGGCAAGAAGGCGAAGATGGGTTCGGCAGGAATTGGAAGGTGGGTTGTGTCTGTAGACAAGGAGGAGCTAGGCCTTAAAGAGAATGTCAGATAGACCAGAGGGCTAAGGTCGGATGGGCCAGAAGGCAATGGTGAGATGGGCTTGAATACGAGGGTAGGCTGGGGCCGAAAGCGATGATTAACTTGGCCTGTGATCGAGGTGGGCATGGGCAAGATGGTGATGATGGAATGGGTTTGATGGCAAAGTTGGGATGGGCCATAGGGTGAAAGCGAATTTTGGATGGGTCTGAAGGCGAGGTTGATATGGGCATGACTGTTAGAAAGAAAAGGGACAGAAGGCGAGGTGAGCTGGGCCAGAAGGCGAGGGCGAGCTGGGCCTGAGGTTGAGGCTGAGATGGGACAGAATAAGCCACTGAACTGGGAGTGAACAAATTTGATATGTGCCTGAAGGAGAGTGAGGGCTGGCTTTAATGAGGCTGTGCTTGACCTGAATTCGAGGTTGGGATGGATCTGAAGGCGTTTGTTTGTTGGGCCTGAAATGGGTATTGTGCTGGGCCAGAGAAGCGATCATGGACTGGGTGAGAAGGCAAGGGTTTGGGTGGGCCTGAAGGCGATGATCTGTTGATCTAATTGCGAGGTGTGCTATTCATGAGGACGACTGTGGGATGGGCCTGAAGGCGTGGTTAACTGGGCCTGAGATAGAGCGTGGGCTGGACAAGAAGGTGAAGATGGACTTGCCCCAAAGGCAAGGGTGGTATATGCCTGAAGACGTGGGTGGGCTGGGGTAGAAGGCGAGCATGGGCTGGGTCAGATGTCGTAGGTGGGTTGGGCCTGTAGACGAGGATGAGTTTGGCCTGAGGGGGAGTGTGAGCTTGACATGAAGGATAAGGTGGAAAGGGCCACAAGGCAAAGGTAGGATGGGCCTAAAGACGAGGGTGGACGGAGACTGAAGGGAAGGTTGAGGTAGGTTTGAACGCAAGAGTGGGATGGGCCAGAAGGCGTTGGTGGGATGTGCCTGAAGACGAGTTCGATCAGGGCGAGAAGTTGAGGATGGGCTCGGCTGGAAGGGGTAGGTAAGTTGTGCTTGCATGCGAGGAGGAGCTGGGCCTAAAGGAGAGTGTTAGATTGACCTGATGGCTAAGGTTGGATGGGACAGAAGGCGATAATGACATAGGCTTGAAGACGAGGATAGGCTAGGCCTGAAAGCGAGGGTATGCTTGGACTGTCATTGAGGTGTTGATGGGCAAGGCGATGATGGAATTGGCTTGATGGCGAAGGTAGGATGGGTCATAGGGTGAGCGGGAGTTGAGTCTGAAGGCGAGGCTATATGGGCATGACTGTTAGAAAGAAAAGAGACAGAAGGCGAGGTGAGCTAGGTCAGGCGAGGGTGAGCTATGCCTGAAGTTGAGGCTGAGATGGGAGAGAATACGCTCTTGAGCTGGGAGTGAAAACGAATTTCAAATGGACCTGAAGGAGAGTGAGTGTTGGTTCTAATGACGAGACTGTGCAAGGCCTGAATTCTAGGTTGGCATTGGTTTGAAGGCATGGGTTTGCTGGGCCTGAAATGTGTGGTGTGCTGGGCCAGAGAAGCGATGATGGACTGGGTGAGAAGGAAAGGGTGGGGTGGGCCTGAAGGTGATGGTCTGCTGCTCTAATTGCGAGGGTGTGCTTTTCATGAGGGCGAGGGCGAGATAAGCCTAAAGGGGTGTTTAGCTGGGCCTGAGATGGAGGATGGGCTGGGCAAGAAGGTGCAGATGGACTTGGCCTGAAGGCAGGGGTGGGATGTGCCTGAAGACGTGGGTGGGCAGGGGTAAAAGACGAGCATGGGCTTGGTCAGATGTCGAACATGGGTTGGGCCTGTAGACGAGGATGAGTTTGGCCTGAAGGGGAGTGCGAGGTTAGCATGAAGTGTAATGTGGGAAGGGCCAGAAGGCAAAGATAGGAAGGGCCTGAAGACGAGGGTGGGCGGATCCTGAAGGGGAGGTTGAGCTAGGTTTGAATTCAAGAGTTAGATAGTCCAGAAAGCCTTGGTGAGATGTGCCTGATCAGGGAGAGAAGGCTAGGATGGGCTCGGCAGGAATCGGAAGGTGGGTTGTGCCAGTAGACGAGGAAGAGCTGGGCCTGAAGGAGAGTGTCAGATTGACCTAAATGCTAGGGTCGGATGGGCCAGAAGGAGATGGAGAGATGGGGCCAAAAGCTTGGATAATCTTGGCCTGTCATTGAGGCGGGGATGGGCAAGATGATGATGGAATGGGCCTGATGGCGAAGGTAGAATGGGCCATAGGGTTAGGGGAAGTAGTGATTGAAAGCGATTGTGGGATATGGTCTGAAGGCGAGGGTGATCTGGGCATGACTGTTAGAAGGAAAAGGGAGAGAAGGCGAGGTGAGCTGGCTCAGAAGACGAGGGTGAGCTGGGCCCGAAGTTGAGGCTGAGATGGGAGAGAACACGTAATTGAGCTGGGAGTGAAGATGAATTTTAAATGGGCCTGAAGAAGAGTGAGGGCTGGTTTCAATAACGACGCTGTGCTCGGCCTGAATTTGAGGTTGGGATGGGTTTGAATGCGTGAGTGTGCTAGGCCAGAGAAGCGATGATCGACTGGGTTAGAAGGCAAGGATAGGGTGGGCTGAAGGCGATGGTATGCCTATCTTATTGTGAGGGTGTGCTTTTCATGAGGGCGAGTGTAGGATGGGGCTGAAGGCGTGGTTAACTTTGCCTGAGATGGAGAGCTGGACAAGAAGGTGAAGATGGACGTGACCTGAAGAGAAGGGTGGGATGTGCCTGAAGAAGTGGGTTGGCTGGGCTAGAAGGTGAGCATGGGCTGGGTCAGGTGTCGAAGGAGGGTTGGGCCTTTAGACGAGGATGACCTTGGCCTGAAGGGGAATGTGAGCTTGACATGAAGGCTAAGATGGGAAGGGCCAGAAGGCAAAGGTGGGATAGGCCTGAAGTCGAGGGTGGGCGGAGCATGAAGTGGAGGTTGAGCTAGGCTTGAAGGGAAGAGTGGGATGGGCCAGAGGGCGTTGGTGAGTTCTGCTATAAGACGAGTTCGGTCAGTGCAAGAAGGCGAGGATGGACTCGGTTGGAAGGGGGAAGGTGGGTGTTGGCTGTAGACGAGGAAGAGCTGGGCCTGAAGAAGAGTGTCAGATTTGCTTAAAGGCTAAGGTCGGATGGGCCAGAAGACGATGATGAGATAGTCTTGAAAACGAAGGTAAGCTGGGCCTGAGAGCGAGGATGAGCTTAGCCTGTCATCGAGGTGGAAATGGGCAAGAAGGAAATGATGGAATGGGCTTCATGGCGAGGTTGGTTTGGGCCAGAGGGTGAGGGGGAATTGAGACTGAAAGCGAGTGTGGGATGGGTCTGAAGGCGAGTGTGATCTGGGCATGACTGTTAGAAAGAAAAGGGACAGAAGGCAAGGTGAGCTGGGCCAAAAGGCGAGGGTGAGCTGGGCCTGAAGTTGATGCTGAGATGAGCTGGGAGTGAAGACTAATCTTAAATTGGCCTGAAGGAGAGGGAGAGCTGTGCTTGGCTTGAATTCTAGGTTGTGATGGGTCTGAAGGCGTGGGATTGCTAGGCCTGCAATGGGCGATGCGCTGGCCCAGAGAAGCGATGTTGGACTGGGTGAGAGGGCAGGGGTGGGGTGGGCCTGGGGGCGTTGGTCTGCTGACTTAATTGCGAGGGTGTGCTTTTCATGAGGGCGAAGGCGGGATGGGCCTGAAGGCGTAGTTAGCTGGGCCTGAGATGGAGGGTGGGCTGGACAAGAAGGTGAAGATTGACTTGTCCTGAAGGCAAGGGTGGGATTTGCCTGAAGATGTGGGTGAGCTGAGCCAGAAGGCGAGCATGGACTGGGTCGGACGTCGAGGGTGGGTTGGGCCTGTAGACGAGGATGAGCTTGGCCTGAAGGGGAATGAGAGCTTGACATGAAGGCTAAGGTGGGAAGGGCCAGAAGGCAAAGGTGGGATGGGCCTAAAGACGAGGTTGGGCGGAGTCTGAAGGGGAGGTTGAGCTAGAGATAGGTTTGAAGGCAAGAGTGGGTTGGGCCAGAAGGCGTTTGTTGGATATCCCTGAGGACGAGTACGATCTGAGCAAGAAGGCGAAGATGGGCTCGGCTGGAAGGGGAAGGTGGGTTATGCCTATAGACGTGAAAGAGCTGGGCCTGAAGGAGAGTGTCAGATTGACCTGCGGGATAAGTTGATGGGCAAGAAGGAGATGATGGAATGGACTTGCGGACGAGGGTAGGCTGGGCATGAAGGCGATGATGAGCTTGGCCTGTCATCCAGGTAGGGATGGGCAAGAGGGAGCTGATGGAATGGGCTTGATGGCGAGGGTGGGATGGGCTAGAGGGTTAGTGGGAGTTGAGATTCAAAGCGAGTGTAGGATGGGTTTGAAGGCGAGGGTGATACTGGGAATGACTGCTAGAAAGAAAAGGGACAGAGGGCGAGTTGAGCTGGCAATAAGGGAGGGTGACCTGGGCCTGAAGTTGAGGCTGAGATAAGACAGAATACACCATTGAGCTCGGAGTGAAGACGAATTTTGAATAGGCCTGAAGGAGAATGAGGGCTGGTTCTGGGCTGAAGGCAAGGGTATGATGTGCCTGAACACGTGTGTGGGCTGTGTCAGAAAGCGAGAATAGACTGGGCCAGATGTCGAAGATGGGTTGGGCCTGTAGACAAGGATGAGCGTGGCCTGAAGGGGAGTGTGAGCTTGACATGAAGACTAAGGTAGGAAGGGCCAGAAGGCAAATGTGGGATGGGCCTGAAGACGAGGGTAGGCGGAGTATGGAGGGGTGGTTGAGCTAAGTTTGAAGGCAAGAGTGGGATGGGCCAGAAGGCGTTGGTTCGATGTGCTTGAAGACGAGTTCGGTCAGGGCAAGAATGCGAAGATGAGCTCAGCTGGACGGGGGAAGATGGTTTGTGCCTGTAGACGAGGAAAAGCTGGACGTGAAGGAGAGTGTCAGATTGACCTGAAGGCTACGGTCGGATGGGCCAGAAAGTGATGGTGAGATAGGCTTGAAGACGAGGGTAGGATGGGCATGAAAGCGATGACGAGCTTGGCCTGTCATCGAGGTAGGAATGGGCAAGAAGATGATGATGGAATGGGCTTGATGACGAGGGTGGGATGGGGCAGAGGGTGAGGGGGAGTTGGGACTAAAAGAGAGTGTGGGATGGGTCTGAAAGCAAGGGTGATCTGAGCATGACTGTTAGAAAGAAAAAGGACAGAAGGCGAGGTGAGGTGGGCCAGAAGGCGAGGGTAAGCTGCGCCTGAAGTTGAGGCTGAGATAGGTCAGAATACGCCGGTGAGCTGGGAGTGAAGACGAATTTCAAATGGGCATGAACAAAAGTGAGGGCCTGTTGTTATGAGTCTGTGCTTGGCCTGAATTCTAGGTTAGGATTAGTCTGAAGGCGTGGGTTTGCTGGGCCTGAAATGGATGGTATGATGGGCCAGAGAAACGATAATGGACTGGGTGAGAAGGCAAGGGTGGGTGGGCTTGAAAGTGATTGTCTGCTGATCTAATTGCGAGGGTGTGCTTTTCATGACAGCGAGGGTAGGATGGGCCTAAAGGCGTGGTTAGCTGGGCCTGAAATGGAGGCAAGGGTGGGATGTGCGTGAAGACTTGTGTGGGCTGGACTAGAAGGCAAACATGTGCTGGTTCAGATGTTGAGGGTGGGTTGGGCCTGTAGACGAGGATGAGCTTGGCCTGAAGGGGAGTGTTAGCTTGACATAAAGGCTAAGGTGGGAAGAGACAGAAGGCAGAGGAAGAATGGGCCTGAAGACGAGTTCGGTCACGGCAACAAGGCGAGAATGGGCTTGGCTGGAAGGGGGAAGGTAGGTTGGGCCTTTAGCCGAGGAAGAACTGGGTCTGAAGGAGTCTCAGGTTGACTAGAAGGCTAAGGTCGGATAGGACAGAAGGCGATGGAGATGGGCTTGAAGACGAGGGTAGGCTGGGCATGATAGCGATGATGAGCTTGGCCTGTCATCGAGGTGGAGATGGGCAAGGAGGTGATGGAATGGGCTTAATGGCGAGGGTGGGATCGGACATAGGGTTAGGGGGAGTTGGGGCTGAAAGGGAGTGAGGGATGGGTCTGAAGGTGAGAGTGATATGGTCATGACTGTTAGAAAGAAAAGGGACAGAACGCGAGGTGAGCTGGGCCAGAAGGCGAGGGTGATCTGGGCCTGAAGTTGATGCTGAGATGGGACAGAATACGCCGGTGATTTGGGAGCGAAGACGATTTTTAAATGGGCCTGAAGGAGAGTGAGGGCTGGTTCTAATGACGAGGCTGTGCATGGCCTGAATTCGAGGTTGGGATGGGTCTGAAGGCGTGGGTTTGTTGGGATCGAAATGGGTGGTGTGCTGGGCTAGAAAAGCGATGATGGACTGAGACAGAAGACAAAGGTGGGCTGGGCCTGAAGTCGTTGGTCTGCTGATGTAATTGCGAGGGTGTGCTTTTCATGACGGGGAGAATGGGATGGGCCTAAAGGCTTGGTTATCTGGGCCTGAGATGGAGGTTGGGATGGACAAGGTCAAAATGGACATGGCCTGAAGGCAAGGGTGGGATGTGCCTGAAGACATGGATGGGCTGGGCCAGAAGGAGAGCATGGGCTGGGTCAGATGTCGAAGGTGGGTTGGACCTGTCGACAAGGATGAGCTTGGCCTGAAGGGGAGTGTTAGCTTGACATGAAGGTTAAGGTGGAAAGAGCCAGAAAGAAAATGTGAGATGGGCCTGAAGACGAGGGAGGGCGGTGTCTGAAGGGGTAGTTGAGTTAGGTTTGAAGGCAATAGTGGGATGGGCCAGAAGGCGTTGGTGGGATGTGCCTGAAGACGAGTTCGATCAGGGCGAGAAGGCGAGGATGGGCTTGGCTGGAAGGGGATGGTAGGTAGTGGCTCTAGACGAGGAAGTGTTGGGCCTCAAGGAGAGTGTCAGATTGACCTGAAGGCTAAGGTCGGATGGCCCAGAACGCGATGGTGAAAGTGATGATGAGCTTGGCCTATCATCGATGTGGGGATGGGCAAGATGATGGAATTGGCTTGATGACGGGGGTTGGCTGGGGCAGAGGGTGAAGGGGAGTTAGGACTTTAAGTGAGTGTGGGATTGGTCTGAATGCGAGGGTGATCTGGGCATGACTGTTAGAAGGAAAAGTTACACAAGGTGAGGTTAGCTGGACTTGAAGCGAGGGTGAGACGGGTCAGAATACGCCGGTGAGCTGGGAGTGAAGACGACTCTTAAATGGGCCTGAACGAGAGTGAGGGCTGGCTCTAGTGACGAGTCTGTGCTTGGCCTGAAATCGATATTGGGATGGGTATGAAGGTGTGGGTTTGCTGGGCATGAAATGGGTAGTGTGCTTGGCCTGAGAAGGAATGATGGACTGGGTGAGAAGGCAAGGGCCGATGGGTCTGAAAGTGATGGTCTGCTGATGTAATTGCGAAGGTGTACTTTTCATGACGGCGAGGATAGAGTGGGCCTAAATGCGTGGTTAGCTTGGCCTGAGAAGGAGGGCGGGGTGGACAAGAAGGTGAAGATGTACTTGGCCTGAAGGCAAGGGTGGCATGAGCCTGAAGACGTTAGTTTGCCGGGCTAGAAGGCGAGCATGGTGTGGGTTAAATGTCGAAGGTGGGTTAGGCCTGTACACGAGGATAAGTTTGGCCTGAAGGGGAGTGTGAGCTTTACATGAAGGCTAAAGTGGGAAGAGCCAGAAGGCAAAGGTGGGATGGGCCTGAAGACGAAGGTCGGTGGAGCCTGTTGGGGAAGTTGAGCTGGGCTTAAAGGGAAGAGTGGGATGGGCCAGAATGCGTTGGTGGGATGTTCGAGAATGGGTTCGGCTTGAAGGGGGATGATGGGTTGTGCCTGTAGACGAGGAAGAGCTGGGTCTGAAAGTGTCAGATTGATGAGAAGGATAAAGTCGGATGGGCCAGAAGGTGATGGTGAGATGGGCTCAAAGACGATGGTAGGCTGGGGCTGAAAGCGATGATGAGCTTGGCTTGTCATCGAGGTGGCAATGGGGGAGATGGCGATGGTGAGATGGTCCATAGGGTGAGGGAGAGTTGGGACTGAGAGCGAGTGAGGGATATATGTCTGAAGGCGGGGGTGATATTGGCATGACTATTAGAAAGATAAGTATTGGAAGGCGAGGTGAGCTGGGCCAGAAGAGGAGGGTGAGAGCTGGGCCAAAAGACGAGGGGTGAGCTGGGCAAGACGTTGAGGTTGAGATAGGACAGAATATGACAGCGAATTGGGAGTGAAGATAATTTTTAAATGGGCGTGAAGGAGAGTGAGGGCTGGTTCTAATGACGAGGCTGTACTTGGCCTGAATTCGAGGTTGGGATGGGTCTGAAGGCGTGAGTTTGCTGGGTCTGAAATGGTTGGTGTGCTTAGCTAGAGAAGCGATGATGGACTGGGTAAGAAGGCAAGGGTGAGGTGGGCCTGAAGGCTGATGTAATTGCGAGGGAATGCTTTTCATGAGGGCGAGGGTGGGATGGGCCCGAAGGCGTGGTTAACTGAGCCTGGGATGGAGGGTGGGCTGGACAAGACGGTGAAGATGGACTTGCCCTGAAGGCAAGGGTGGGATGTGCCTGAAGATGTGGGTGAGCTAGGCCAGATGGCGAGCATGGGCTGGGTCAGATGTCGAAGGTGGGTTGGGCCTGTAGACGAGGATGAGCTTGGCCTGAAGGGGAGTGTTAGCTTGACATGGAGGCTAAGGTGGAAAGAGCCAGAAAGAAAATGTGAGATGGGCCTGAAGACGAGGGAGGGCGGTGTCTGAAGGGGTAGTTGAGTTAGGTTTGAAGGCAATAGTGGGATGGGCCAGAGGGCGTTGGTGGGATGTGCCTGAAGACGAGTTCGATCAGTGCGAGAAGGCGAGGATGGGCTTGGCCGGAAGGGGATGGTAGGTAGTGGCTCTAGACGAGGAAGTGTTGGGCCTCAAGGAGAGTGTCAGATTGACCTGAAGGCTAAGGTCGGATGGGCCAGAACGCGATGATGAAAGCGATGATGAGCTTGGCCTGTCATCGATGCGAGGATGGGTAAGATGATGGAATGGGCTTGATGACGGGGGTGGGCTGGGGCAGAGGGTGAGGGGGAGTTGGGACTCAGTGAGTGTGGGATTGGTCTGAAGGCGAGGGTGATCTAGGCATGACCGTTAGAAGGAAAAGTTACATAAGGTGAGGTTAGCTGGGCCAGAAGGCGAGGGTGAGCTGGGCCTGAAGTTGAGGCTGAGATGGGTCAGAATACGCTGGTGAGCTGGGAGTGAAGACGAATCTTAAATGGGCCTGAACGAGAGTGAGGGCTGGTTCTAGTGACGAGTCTGTGCTTGGCCTGAATTCGATATTGGGATGGGTATGAAGGCGTGGGTTTGCTGGGCCTGAAATGGGTGGTGTGCTTGGCCTGAGAAGGAATGATGGACTGGGTGAGAAGGCAAGGGCCGGTGGGTCTGAAAGTGATGGTCTGCTGATGTAATTGCGAAGGTGTGCTTTTCATGACGGCGAGGATAGGGTGGGCCTAAAGGCGTGGTTAGCTTGGCCTGAGAAGGAGGGCGGGGTGGACAAGAAGGTGAAGATGTACTTGGCCTGAAGGCAAGGGTGGGATGAGCCTGAAGACGTTGGTTTGCTGGGCTAGAAGGCGAGCATGGGCTGGGTTAGATGTCGAAGGTGGGTTAGGCCTGTACACGAGGATAAGCTTGGCCTGAAGGGAGTGTGAGCTTGATATGAAGGTTAAGGTGGGAAGAGCCAGAAGGCAAAGGTGGGAAGAACTAGAAGGCAAAGGTGGGATGGGCCTGAAGACGAAGGTCGGTGGAGCCTGATGGGGAAGTTGAGCTGGGCTTGAAGGGAAGAGTGGGATGGGCCAGAAGGCGTAGGTGGGATGTGCTAGAATGGGTTCGGCCTGAAGGGGGATGATGGGTTGTGCCTGTAGACGAGGAAGAGCTGGGTCTGAATGAGTGTCAGATTGATGAGAAGGATAAAGTCGGATGGTCCAGAAGGTGATGGTGAGATGGGCTCAAAGACAATGGTAGGCTGGGACTGAAAGCGGTGATGAGCTTGGCCTGTCATCGAGGTGGAAATGGGCAAGAAGATGGCGATGATGTGATGGTCCATAGGGTGAGGGGGAGTTGGGGCTGAGAACGAGTGAGGGATATATGTCTGAAGGCGAGGGTGATATTGGCATGATTGTTTGAAAGATAAGTTACACAAGGCGAGGTGAGCTGGGCCAGAATAGGGGGTGAGCTGGGGTGAAAGACGAGGGGTGAGCTGGGCAAGACATTGAGGCCGAGATGGGACAGAATACGACAGCGAGTTGGGAGTGAAGACAATTTTCAAATGGGCGTGAAGGAGAGTGAGGGCTGGTTCTAATGACGAGGCTGTGATTGGCCTGAATTCGAGGTTGGGATGGGTCTGAAGGCGTGGGTTTGCTGGGTCTGAAAGGATTGGTGTGCTTAGCTAGAGAAGCGATGATGGACTGGGTAAGAAGGCAAGGGTGGGGTGGGCCTGAAGGCGATGGTCTGCTGATGTAATTGCGAGGGTATGGTTTTCATGACGGCGAGGGTGGGATGGGCCTGAAGGCTTGATTAACTGGGCCTGAGATGGAGGGTGGGCTGGACAAGAAGGTGAAGATGGACTTGTCCTGAAGGCAAGGGTGGGATGTGCCTGAAGCCATGGGTGGGCTGGGTCAGAAGGTGAGCATGGGCTGTGTCAGATGTCGAAGGTGGGCTGGGCCTGTAGACGAGGATGAGCTTGGCCTGAAGGGGAGTCTTAGATTGACATGAAGGCTAAGGTGAGAAGGGCCAGAAGGAAATAGGTTTTAAGGCAAGAGTAGGATGGACCAGAAGTCGTTGGTGGGATGTGCCTGAAGACGAGTTCGGTCAGGGGAAGAAGGTAAGGATGGGCTCAGCTGGAATGGGAAGGTGGGTTGTGCCTGTAGACAAGGGAGAGCTGGGCCTGATGCAAACTTCAGGCCCAGCTCTTCCTGAAGGCTAAGGTCGGATGGGCCAGAGGGCAATGGAGAGATGGGCCTGAAGTTGAGGCTGAGACGGGACAGAATACGCCAGTGAGATGGAAGTGAAGACGAAATTGAAATGGGCCTGAAGGAGATTAAGTTCTGGTTGCAATGACGAGGTTGTGCTTGGCCTGAATTTGAGGTTGGGATGGGTCTGAATGCGTGGGTTTGCTGGGCCTGAAATGGGTGGTGTGCTGGGCCAGAGAAGCGATGATGGACTGGGTGAGAAGGCAAAGGTGGGGTGGGCCTGATGTCGATGGTCTGCTGATCTAATTGCGATGATGTGCTTTTCATGAGGCTAGGGTGGGATGGGCCTGAAGGCGTGGTTAGATGGGTCTGAGATGAAGGGTGGGCTGGACAAGGTGAAGATGGTCTTGACCTGAAGGCAAGGGTGGGGTGTGCCTGAAGACGTGCATGGGCTAGGTCAGGAGGCGAGTATGGGCTGGGTCAGAAGACGAGTATGGGCTGGGTCAGATATCGAAGTGGGTTGGGCTTGTAGACGAGGATGAGTTTGGCCTGAAGGGAAATGTGAGTTTGACATGATGGCTAAGGTGGGAAGGGAAAGAAGGCAAAGGTGGGATGGGCCTGAAGACGAGGGTGGACGGAACTTGAAAGGGAGGTTGAGCTAGGTTTGAAGACAAGAGTGGGATGGGCCAGAAGGCGTTGATGGGATGTGTCTGAAGAAGAGTTTGGTCACGGAAAAAAGATGGGCAAATGGGAGATGATGGAATGGGCTTGATGGCGAGGGTGGGATGGGCCATAGGGTGAGGGGGAGTAGGGACTGAAAGCGACTTTGGGATGGGTCTGAAGGCGAGGGTGATATGGGCATGACTGTTAGAAAAAAAGGGACAGAAGGCGTGTTGACCTGGGCCAGAAGGCGAGAGTGAGCTGGGCCTGAAGTTGAGGCTGAGATGGGACAGAATACGCCGGTGAGGTGGGAGTGAAGACGAATTTTAAAGTGGCCTGAAGGAGAGTGGGGGCTGGTTCTAATGACGAGGCTGTGCGTGGCCTGAATTCGAGGTTGGGATGGGTCTGAAGGCGTGGGTTTGCTGGGCCTGAAATGGGTGGCGTCCATGGCTAGAGAAGCGATGAAGGACGGGGTCAGAATGCAAGGGTGAGGTGGGCCTGAAAGCGATGGTCTGCTGATCTAAATTATTTGCGAGGGCGTGCTTTTCATGAGGGCAAGGGTGGGATTGGCCTGAAGGCGTGGTTAGGTGGGCCTGAGATGGAGGGTGGGCTGGACAAAATGATGAAAATAGATTCGACCTGAAGGCAAGGGTGGCATGTGCCTGAAGACGTGGGTGGGCTGGGCCAGATGGCGAGCATGGCTTGGGTCAGATGTTGAAGGTAGGTTGGGCCTGTAGACGAGGATGAGCTTTGCCTGAAGGGGAGTATGAACTTTACCTGAAGGCTAAGATGGGAAGGGCCAGTAGGGAAAGGTGGGTTGGGCCTGAATACGAAGGTGGGCAGAGCCTTGAGGGAAGGTTGAGCTAGGTTTGAATGCAAGAGTGGGAAGGGGTAGAAGACGTTGGTAGGATGTGCCTGAAGAAGAGTTCGGTAAAGGAAGAAGACGAGGAAGCGCTCGGCTGGAAGGGGAAGGTGGATTGTGCTTGAATATGAGGAAGATCTGGTCCTGAAAAAGAGGCTAAGGCTGGATGGGTCAGAGGGCGATGTTGAGATGGGCTTGAAGACGAGGGTAGGCTGGGCATGAAAGCGATGATGAGCTTAGCCTGTCATAGAGGTGGGGATGGGCAGGAGGGAGATGACGGAATGGGATTGATGGCGAGGGTGGGATGGACCATAGGGTGAGGGGGGAGTAAGGACTGAAAGTGACAGTGGGATGGGTCTGAAGGCGAGGGTGATCGGGGTATGACTGTTAGAAATAAAAGGGACAGAATGCGAGGTGAGCTGGGCCAGGCGAGAGTGAGCCTAGCCTGAAGTTGAGGCTGAGATGGGACAGAAAACGCCGGTGTGCTGGGATTGAAAACGAATCTTAAAGTGGCCTGAAGGAGAATGAGGGCTGGTTCTAATGACGAGGCTGTGCTTAGCCTGAATTCGAAACTGCGATGGGTCTGAAGGCGTGAGTTTGCTTGGCCTGAAATGGGTTGTGTGCTGGGCCAGAGAAGCAATGATATATTGGGTCAGAAGGCAAGTGTGGGGTGGGCCTAAAGCCGATGGTCTACTATTCTAATTGCGATGGTGTGCATTTAATGAGGGCGAGGGTGGGATGGGCCTGAAGGCGTGATTAGCTGGGCCTGAGATGCAGGGTGGGCTGGACAAGATGAAGATCGACTTGATCTCAAGGAAAGGGTGGGATGTGCCTGAAGATGTGGGTGAGCTCGGCCAGAAGGCAGCATGGGTAGGGTCAGATGTCAAAGGTTGTTTGGGCCTGGTTGTTTTGACCTGGAGGTTAAGGTCCGATGGGCCAGAAGGCGATGGTGAGATGGGCTTGAAGACGCGGGTAGGCTGGGGCTGAAAGCGATGATGAGGTGAGGTTGGACAAAAAGTAGTAGATGATGGAATGGGCTTGACGGGGAGAATGGGATGGGTCAGTGGGTGAGGGGGAGTTGGGACTGAAAGCGAGTGTGGGATGGTTCTGAAGGTGAGGGTGATCTGGGCATGACTGTTTGAAAGAAAAAGGACAGAAGGCGAGGTGAGCTGCGCTAGGCGAGGGTGAACTGGACCTGAAGTTGAGGCTATGATGGGACAGAATACGCCGGTGAGCTTGGAATGAAGACGAATTTCAAATAGGCTTGAAGGAGAGTGAGGGCTGGTTCTAATGAAGAGGCTGTGCTTGGCCTGAATTTGAAGTTGGGATGGGTCTGAAGGCGTGGGCGTCCTGGGCATGAAATGGGTGGTGTGCATGGCTAAGGAAGGGATGATGAACTAGGTGAGAAGGCAAGGGTTGGCTGGTCCTGAAGGCGATGGTCTGCCGATCTATTTGCGTGGGTGTGCTTTTCATGAGGGCGAGGGTGAGATGGGCCTGAAGGCTTGGTTAGCTCTGGACAAGGTGGAGATGGACTTGGTCTGAAGGCAAGGGTGAGATGTGCCGGAAGACGTGGGTGGGATGGGTCAGAAGGCGAGAATAGGCTGCGTCAGATGTCGAAGGTGCGTTGTGCCTGTAGACGAGGATGAGCTTGGCCTGAAGGGGAGTGTGAGCATGTAGTGAAGGCTAAGGTGGGAAGGGCCAGAAGGAAAAGGTGGGATGGGCCTAAAGACGAGCGTGGGCGGGGTCTGAAGTGGTGGTTGAGCTATGTTTGAGGGTAAGAGTGGGATGGGCCAGAAAGCTATTGTGAGTTGGGCTTGAAGACGAGGGTAGGTTGGGCATGAAAGCGATGATGAGCTTGGCCTGTCATCAAGGCGGGGATTAGTAAGAGGGAGATGATAGAACGAGCTTGATGGCGAGGGTGGGATGGGCTAGAGGGTGAGGGGGAGTTCGCACTGAAAGCGAGTGTGGGATGGGTCTGAAGGCGAGGGTGATCTGGGTATGACAGTTAGAAAGAAAATGGACAGAAGGCGAGGCGAGCTGGGCCAGAAGGAGAGGTTAGCTTGGCATGAAGTTGCGGCTGAGATGGGTCTGAAGGCGTGGGTTTGCTGGGCCTGAAATGGGTGATGTGCTCGGCCAGAGAAGAGATGATAAACTGGATCAGGAGACAAGGATGGTGTGGGCCTGAAGGCGATGGTCTGCTGATCTAATTGCGTGGGTGTGCTTTTCATGAGGGCGAGGGTGGGAGGGCCTGAAGGCTTGGTTAGGTAGGACTGAGATGGAGGAAGGCTGGAGAAGAAGGTGAAGATGGACTTGGACTGAAGGCAAGGGTGGGATGTGCCTGAAGACGTCGGTGGGCTGGATCAGGCGAGCATAAGCTGGGTCAGGTGTCGAAGGTGGGCTGGGCCTGTAGACGAAGATGAGCTTGGCCTGAAGGGAAGTCTGAGCTTGACATGACGGCTAAGATGGGAAGGGCTAGAAGAAAAAGGTGGGATGGGCCTGAAGACGAGGGTGGGCGGAGCTTATAGGGAAGGCTGAGCTAGGTTTGGAGGGAAAAGTGGGATGGGCCGGAAGGCGTTGGTGGGATGTGCCTGAAGACGAGTTCGTTCAGGGAAAGAAGGCGAGGATGGGCTAATCTGAAAGGGGGATTTTGAATTGTGCCTGTAGACGAGGAAGAGCGAGGCCTGAAGGAGAGTGTCAGATTGACCTTAATGCTAAATCGGATGGGCCAAATGCGATCGTGAGATTTGCTTCAAGACGAGGAGCTTGGTATGTCACCGAGGTGGGGATGGGCAAGATGATGATGGAATGGGATTACTGGCGAGGGTGGGAAGGGCTAGAGGGTGAGGGGGAGTTGGGACTGAAAGCGAGTGTGGGTTGGGTCAGAATGCGAGGGTGTTCTGGGCATGACTGTTAGAAAGAAAAGAGACAGAAGGCGAGGTGAGCTGGGCCAGAAGACGAGGGTGAGCTGGGCCTGCAGTTGAGGCTGAGATGGGACAGAATACGCCAGTGAGTTGGGAGTGAAGAATTTTAAACGGGCCTGAAGGAGAGCGAGGGCTGGGTCTAATGACGAGGCTGTGCTTGGCCTGAATTCGAGGTTGGTATGGGTCTAAAGGCCTGCGTTTGCTCGGCCTGCAATGGGTTTTGTGCCGGGCCAGAGAGGCAATGATCGACGTGGTGAGAGGGCAAGGGTGGGATGGGCCTGAATGAGATGGTCTGCCGATGTAATTGCTAGGGTGTGCTTTTCATGAGGGTCGATGGTGGTTAGCTGGACCTGAGATGGAGGGTGGGCTGGACCTGAGATGGAGGGTGGGCTGGACAAGAAGGTGAAGATGGACATGGCCTGAAGGCAAGGGTGGGATGTGCCTGAAGACGTGGCTGGGCTGGGCCAGAAGGCAGGCATGGGCTGGGTCAGATGTCGAAGGTGGGTTGGGCCTGTAGACGAGAATGACATTGGCCTGAAGTGGAATGTGAGCTTGACATGAAAGCTAACGTGGAAAGGGCCAGAAGGCAAAGGTAGGATGGGTCTGAAGACGAGGATGGGTGGAGATAGGTTTGAAGGCAAGAGTGGGATGGGCCAGAAGACGTTGGTGGGATGTGCCTGAAGTGTTCGGTCAGGGCAAGAAGGCGAGGATGGGCTCGGCTGGAAGGGGAAGGTGGGTTGTGCCTGAAGACAAAGAAGAGGTGGGACTGAAGTCTCCTTCAGACCCAGCTCTTCCTGAAGGCTAAGGTCGGATGGGCCAGAAAGTGATGGTGATATGGGCTTGAAGACGAAGGTAGGCTGGGCCTGAAAGCGATGATAAGCTTGTCCCGTCATCAAGGTGGGGATGGGCAAGGAGATGATGGAATGAGCTTGATGGCGAGGGTGGGATGGGCCAGAGGGTGAGGAGGAGTTGAGAATGAAGCTTGTGTGTGATGGTTTGAAGGCTTTTGTCTGCTGATCTAATTGTGAGGGTGTGCCTCTCATGAGGACGAGGGTGGGATGGGCCTGAAGGCGTGATTAGCTGGGCTTAAGATGAAGGAGGGGTGGGGCCAGACGGCAAGGGTTTTCTTGGCCGGAAGTTGAGGTTGAGATGGAACAGAATACGCCGGTGAGCTGGGAATGAAGACGAATTTCAAATGGGCCTGAAGGAAAGTGAAGGCTAGTTTTAATGACGAGTCTGTGCTTGGCCTGTATTCAAGGTTGGGATGGGTCTGAAGGCGTGTGCTTGCTCGGCCTGAAAAGGTTGAGAAAAAATGATGGACTGGGTGAGAGGGTGGGGTGGGCCTGAAGAAGATGGTCTGCTGATCTATTTGCGAGGGTGTGCTTTTCATGAGGGCAAGGGTGGGATTGGCCTGAAAGCGTGGTTCGCTGGGCCTGAGATGGAAGATGGGCTGGACAAGAAGATGAAGATAGACATGGCCTGAAGGCAAGGTTGGGATGTGCCTGAAGGCTTGGGTTGGTTGGGCCAGAAGGCGAGCATGGGCTGGATCAGATGTCGAAGGCGAGTTGGGCCTGTATACGAGAATGAGCTTGGCCTGAAGGGGAATGTTAGCTTGACATGAAAGCTAAGGTGGGAAGGGCCAGAAGGCAAAGGTGGGATGGGCCTGAAGACGAGGGTGGGCGGAGATAGGTTTGAAGGCAAGAGTGGGATGGACCAGAAGACGTTGGTGGGAGGTGCCTTTAGACGAGTTCGGTCAGGGCAAGAAGGCGATGATGGGCTCGGCTGGAAGGGGAAGGTGGGTTGAGCCTGTAGACAAGGAAGAGCTGGGCCTGAAGGAGACTTCAGGCCCAGCTCTTCCGGAAGGCTAAGGTCGGATGGGCCAGAGGGCGATGGTGAGATGGGCTTTAAGACGAGGGTAGACTGGGACTGAAAGCAATGATGAGCTTCGCCTTTCATCGTGGTGGGTATGGGCAAGAAGGAGATGACGGAATGGGATTCATGGCGAGGGTGGGATGGGCCAGAGGGTGAGGGGGGAGTTGGGATTGAAAGCGAGTGTGGGATGGGTCTTAAGAAGAGGGTGATCTGGGCATGTCTATTAGAAAGAAAATTGATAGAAGGCGAGGTGAGTGGGCCAGAAGGCGAGGGTGAACTGGGCCTGAAGTTGAGGCTGAGATTGGTCGGATCACGCCGGTGATCTGGGAGTGAAGACGAATTCTAAATAGGCCTGTAGAAGAGTGAAGGCTGGTTCTTATGACGATGCTGTGCTTGGCCTGAATTCAAGGTTGGGATGGGTCTGAAGGCGTGGGTTTGCTGGGCCTGAAATGGTTGGTATGCTGGGCCAGAGAAGCGATGATGGACTGGGTCAGAAGGGAAGGGTGGGGTGGGCCTGAATGCTATGGTCTGCTGATCTAATTGTGAGGATGTGCTTTTTATGAGGGCGAGGGTGGGGTGGGCCTGAAGGCGTGATTAGCTGGACCTGAGATGGAGGGTGGGCTGGATAAGATGAAGATGGACTTGGCCTGAAGGCAAGGGTGGTATGTGCCTGAAAACGTGGTTTTGCTGGGTCAGATGTCGAAGGTGGGTTGGGCCTATAGACGAGGATGAGCTTGGCCTGAAAGGGAGTGTGAGCTTGACATGAAGGCTAAGGTGGGAAGGGCCAGAAGGCAAAGGTGGGATGGGCCTGAAGACGAGGGTGGGCGGAGCCTGAAGGGGAGGTTGAGCTAGGTCTGAAGGAAAGAGTGGGATGGGCCACAAGGCATTGGTAGGATGTGACTGAAGACGAGTTCGATCAGGGGAAGAAGGCGAGGATGGGCTCGGCTGGAAGGGAATGGTGATTGTGTCCGTAGATGAGGAACAGCTGGGCCTGAAGGAGAGTGTCAGATTGACCTGAAGGCTAGGGTCTCATGGGGCAGAAGGCGTTAGTGAGATGGGCCTGAAGACGAGGGTAGGCTGGGGCTGAAAGATATGATGAGCTGGGTCTGTCATCGAGGTGGGAATGGGGAAGATGATGATGGAACGGGCTTGATGGCGAGGGTGGGATGGGCCATAGGGTGAGGGGGAGTTGGTAGTGAAAGCTAGTGTGGGATTGGTCTGAAGGCGAGAGTGATTTGGGCATGACTGTAAGAAAGAAAAGGAACAGAAGGAGAGGTGAGCTGGGGCAGAAGGCGAGAGTGAGCTCGGCCTAAAGTAGCGCCTGTGATGGAACATATTATGCCGGCGAGTTGGGAGTGAAGACGATTTCTAAATGGGCCTGAAGGCTAGTGAGGGCTGGTTTTAATGATGAGGCTGTGCTTGACTTGAATTCGAGGTTGGAATGGGTCTGAAGGCGTGTGTTTGCTGGGCCTGAAATGGGTGGTGTGCTGGGCCGGAGACACGATGATGGACTATGTCAGAAGGGAAGGGTAGGGTGGGTGTGAAGGCGATGGTCTGCTGAACTAATTGCGAGGGTGAGCTTTTCGAGAGGGCGAGGGCGGGATGGGCTTGAAGGCGTGGTTAGCTGGAATGAAATGGAGGGTGGGCTGGACAAGATGAAGATCGACTTGGCCTGAAGGGAAGGGTGGAATGTGCCTGAAAACGTGGGTGGGCTGTGCCAGAAGGCGAGCATGAGCTGGGTCAGATGTCGAAGGTGGGTTGGGCCTGTAGACGAGGATGAGCTTGGCTTGAAAGGGAGTCTGAGCTTAACATGAAGGCTAAGTTGGGAAGGGCCAGAGGGCAGAGGTGGGATGGACATGAAGACGAAGGTGGGCGGAGCCTGAAAGGGAGGTTGAGCTAGAGCTAGGTTTGAACGCAAGAGTGGGATGGGACAGAAGGCGTTGGTGGGATGTGCCTGAAGACGAGTTCGGTAAGGGCAAGAAGGTGGAGATGGGCTTGGGTGGAAGGGGAAGGTGGGTTATGCCGTGGACAAGGGTGGGATGGGACTGAAGGCGAGGTTGAGCTTGGTTTGAAAGTAAGAGCGGGATGGGCCAGAAGGCATGGGTGGGATGGCCTTGAAGGTGAGTGTGGGATGGGCTTGAGGTGGAGGGTTGGCTGGGCCTTTAAGGCGAGTATGGGCTAGTCCAGAAGATGGGCTGTCCTTGAAGGCGATTGCGGACTGGGACTGAAAGCGAGCGTGGGCCGAGCAAGAAGGCGAAGGGGAGTGGGCCTGAATGAGTGGTTGGGATGGTCCTGAAGGTGTGTGCGAGATGAGCTTGCAGGTGAGGGCCTAAAGATCAGGATGAGCCAAAAGTGGAAGGTATGCTGGGCCTGAAGGCAAGGGTGAGATTGGCCTGTGTGGGCTGGGCCTGAAATGGGGGGTGGGGGGATGGGATGGGTAAGATGGCGAATATGGTCTTGGCCTAAAAGCAAGGGTGGAATGAGCCTGAAGGCGAGGTTGAGCTAGGTTTGAAGACAAGTGTGGGATGGACCAGTAGGTGATTGTGGGATGTGCCTGTAGACGATGTGGCCATGGCATTCAGGCTGGGCTAGAATTCGAAGGCGGGTTGGGCCAGAGGGTGAGGATGAGTTTGGTCTGATAGCGAGGGTGATCTGGGCCTGACTGCCAGGAAGAAATGGAAAAGAAGGCGAGGTGAGCTCGAGCTTAAGGCGAAGATGAGCTGGGCGTGAAGGCGAGATAAGATAGGTATGAAGGCAAGAGTGGAATGGGCCAAAAGGCAAGGGTGGGATGAGCTCGAAGGTGAGGGTAGGATGGGCTTCATTTGGAGGGTGGCCTGGGCCTTAAGGCGAGGAAGGGCTAGTCCAGAAGAGGAGATTGGCTGTCCTTGAACGTGATTGTGGGCTGGGAAAGAAAGAGAGAGTAGGCCGAGCCAGAAGTTGGAGGGGATGGGGGGCTGAATGATTGGGTTGGATTGTCCTGAAGGAGAGTGCGAGATGAGCTTGAAGGTGCGGGTGGGATTGGCCAGAAGGTAAGGGTGGGTTGGTTTTGAATGCGAGAGTAGGATAAGCCAGAATGCGATTGTGAGGTGGGCCTGAAGGTGAGGGTGAGGTGGCCGTGAAGTTTAGGGTGGGATGCGGTAGAAGGCAAGGCTGATTTCTGCCTGAACACGAAGTTGGGATGGGGCAAAGGTGAGGGCGAGATGAGCTTGAAGGCGAAGGTGAGGTGGGCCTGAAGGCCAGGGTGATTTCGGCTGGAACTGACGGCGATATTGAGATGGGAAAGAAGGCGAGGGTGAGCTAGGCTTGAAGGAGAGAGTGAGCTTTGCCTGAAGATTAGCATGAGTTGGGCCTTAAGGCGAGGAGGTTGGGCTGGGCCAGAAGTCGAAGGTGGTTTGGGCCTGTAGCCGAGGACTAGCTGGGCCTGAAGGCAAGAATGAGCTTGACCTCTCAGTGAGGTGGGGATGGGAGAGGAGATGATGGGTTGGCCCTGAAGGCGAAGTTGGAATTGGCTAGAAGGCAAAGGTGGGATGGGCTGGAAGGCGAGGGTAAGCTGGGCCTGACGACTGGAGTGAAATGGGACGGAAGGCGAGGTTGAGATCGACCTGAAGGCGAAGGTGAGCTGGGCCTGAACGTGAGCATGGGATGGTCCAGAAGGTGAGGGTGAGGTGGGGCTGATGGCGAGGGTGGAATGGACCTGAAAGCGATGATGGGCTGATTCTTATGGCGAGGGTGTGCTTGTCATGACGACAAAAGTGGGATGGATTCAAAGCATGGGTGGGCTGGGCCAGGCCAGAAGGCGAAGATGGACTTTGCCTGAACGCAACGGTGGGATGGGCCTGAAGGCGAGGTTCAACTAGGGTTAAAGGCAAGAGTGTAATGGGAGGATGGGCTTGAAGACGAGGGTGGGTAGAGCTTGATGGGGAGGGTGAGATGGTTTAGTGTGTGGAATATGACTGAAAGCGAAAGTGGGCTGGGACAGGAGGATGAGGGTCGAACTGAAGTCGTGGATGGGATGGGCCAAAACGAATGGGTGTGATGAGGTGAAGGCAAGGATGGGATGGGCTAGAAAAAGAGGGTTGTCTGGGACCAGAAGGTGAAGGTGGGATGGAACTGAAGGCGAGGGTGTGCTCGGAGAAAGTGAGAGTGGGCTTTGCCTGAAGGCGAAAGTGGGGCGGGTCTAAAGACGTGTGTGAAGGCGAGGGTGAGATGGTCTTGCAGGCGATGGTGAGATGGGCCAGAAGCTAAGAGTAGGATGGGTCAGAAGGTAAGGGTGGGATGGGCTCGAAGGCGAAGTTAAGCGAGGCTTAAAGGCGAAGGTGGGCTGGTATTGAAGGCGAGGATTAACTAGGCCTAAAGGCGAAGGTGGGATGGGCTAAAAGACGATGGTGGGATGGGCGTGAAGGCGAGGGTGGGCCGGTATTGAAAGCAAGGATGAGATGGGGCTAAAGATGGGGGGTCGGCTGCGTCTGAAAGCGAGGGTGGGATGGGCCAGGGCAACATGAGGGTAGGCTGGGCGTGAAGGCGAGGATGAGCTTTTCTTGTTGGTGAAGGAAAGAAATGATGGGAAGGGCCTTAGGGTGAATTTTCTATGGGCTAGAAGACAAAGGAGAGATGAGCTTGAAGGCAAGGGAGAGCTTGACATAAAGGCGAGGTTGAGCTGAGCCTGAAGGCAAGGGTGAGCTGGGCCTAAATGCGAGGGTGAGCTAGGCCTAAATGCGAGGGTGAGCTGGGCCTAAATGCGAGGGTGAGCTGGGCCTAAAGGCGAGGGTGAGCTGGCCCTGAAGGTGAAGCTGGGATGGTCCAGAAGGCGAGTGTGAGATGGGGCTGAAGGTGAGGATGGAATGGGCCTGAAGGCGATGGTGGGCTGATCTAATTGCGAGGGTGTGCTTTTCATGACGGCGAGGGTGGGATGGGCCTGAAGGTGTGGTTGTTTGGGCCTGAAATGGAGGGTGGGCTGGGCAAGAATGTGAAGTTGGACTTGGCCTGAAGGCAAGGGTGGGATGGGCCTGAAAGCAACGTTGAGCTAGATTTGAAGACTTAAGTAGGATGGGCCTGAAGGTAATAGTGGGATATGTCTGAAGACGAGGGTGGGCTGGGCCAGAAGTCGATGGTGGGAAGGGCCTATAGACGAGGATGAGCTGGGCCTGAAGGGGAGTGCGAGATTGACATGAAGGCGAAGGTGGGATGGGCCTGGAGGCGAAGGTGGGATGGGCTTGAATACGAAGGTGGGCAGAGCCTGAAGGCGAGGTTGAGCTAGGTTTGATGGCAAGAGTGGGATGGGCCAGAAGGCGATGGTGGGATGTGCCTAAAGAGATGAGCTCGGCTGGAAGGGGAAGGGGGGTTGTGCCTGTAGATGAGGAAGAGCTGGGCCTGAAGGCGATAGTGATTTTGACCTGAAGGCTAAGGTCGGATGGGCCAAAAGGCGATGGTGGGATGTGGCTGAAGACGAGTGTGGTCGGGAAAGAAGGCAAGGATGGGCTCGGCTTGAAAAGGAAGGTAGGTTGTGTCTGTACACGAGGATGAGGTGGGCCTGAAGGCGAGTGTGAGCTTGACCTGAAGTCTAAGGTCGGATGAGCCAGAAGGCGATGGTGAGATGGGCTTGAGGACGAGGGTGGGTAAAGCCTGAAGGCGATGGTGGGATGCGTTGAAGGTGAGTGTGGAATGCGAATGAAACCGAAAGTCGGCTGGGACAGAAGGAGGAGGAGGGCTAGCCTGAAGTTGAGGGGGATATGTGCCCAGTGGGATGGCCCAGAGGGCATGGGTGGAATTAGGTGAATCTGAGAATTGGATGGTCTTGAAGAGGGTGGGCTGGGTATGAAGGCGAGGTTGGGCGGGTGCAGAAGGCGAATGTGGGTTGGGACTGAAAGCGATAGTGAGGCTTGGCCAGAGTGCGAAGGCGAAGATGGACTTGGCCTGAAGGTAAGGGGGAATGGGCCTGAAGGCGAGGTTGAGCTAAGTGTGAAGGCATTTGGTGGGATGGGCCAGAAGGAGATGGTGGGATGTACCTGAAGACAAAGTGGCCTGGGCTTTATGGCGAGGAGGATGGGTTGGCCCTGAAGCCGAAGTTTGATGGGCGAGAAGGCAAAGGTGGTATGGGCTTGAAGGCGAGGGTGAGCTGGGCCTGACAATTAAGAGTGAAACGGGATGGAAGTCTTGGATGAGCTTGAACTGAAGCCAAAGGTGAGCTGAGCCTGAGGATGGGATGGTCCAGAATGTGAGGGCGAGGTGGGGCTGATGGCGAGGGTGGAATGGCCCTGAAGGCGATGGTGGGCTGGCTCTAATGGCGAGGGTGTGCTTGTCATGACGGCAAGAGTGGGATGGGTCTAAAGGCGTGGGTAGACTGGGCCAGAAGGCGAAGATGGACTTGGCCTGAAGGCAAGGGTGGGATGGGCGTGAAGGCGAGGTTGATCTAAATTTGAAGGTAAGAGTGTGATGGGCCAGAAGGCGATGGTGTGATGGGCTTGAAGTCGAGGGTGGGATGGGATTGAAATCGACGGTAGGATGGGCCTGAAGGCGAAGTTGGGCGGGGCCAGATGGCGGAGGTGGATTGGTATTGAAGGCGAGGGCTAGCTAGGCCTAAAGGCGAAGGTGGGATGGGCCAAAAGACGATGGTGGGATGGGTTTCAAGGCGAGAGTGAGCAGGTCTTGAAGGCGATGTGTCTAAATATGTGGGTCGGCTGCACCTGAGGGCGAGGGTGGGCTGTGCCAGAAAACGGTGAGGGTAGGCTGAGCCTGAAGACGAGGATGAGCTTCGCTCGTCGGTGAGGTGAGGATGAGAGATAGAGATAATGGGTTGGGCCTGAAGGCGATTTTTTCTATGGGCAAGAAGGCAAAGGTGATATAGCTTGAAGGCGAGAGTGAGCTGGGCCTGATGGCGAGAGTAAGCTGTTCCTAAAGGCGAGGGTGAGCTGGCCCTGGGATGGTCGAGAAGGCGAGTGCGAGTTGGGGCTGAAAGCGAGGGTGAAATGGGCCTGAAGGCGACGGTGGGCTGGTCTAATTGCGAGGGTGTGCTTTTCAATATAGCGATAATGGGATGGGTTTGAAGGCATGGTTGGTTGGGCCTGAAATGGAGGGAGGGCTGGGCAATAAGGTGATGCTAGACTTGGCCTGAAGGCAAGAGTGGGATGGGCCTGAAGGCGAGGTTCAGTTGGGTTTGAAGGCTGGAGTAGGATGGGCCTGAAGGAAATGATGGAATGTGCCTGAAGACAAGGGTGGGCTGGGCTAGAAGTTGAAGGTGGGTTCGGCCTGTAGACGAGGATGAGCTGGGCCTGAAGGCGTGTGTCAGCTTGTCCAGAAGGCTAAGTTCTGATGGGCCAAAAGGCGATGGTGAGATGGGCTTGAAGACGATGGTGGGCAGAACCTGAAAGTGATGGTGGTATGGGTTGAGGGTTAGTGTGGAATGCGAAGGAAAGCGAAAATGGGTAGGGACAGGAGGAGGAGGAGGGATGGACTGAAGTCGAGGGTGATATGTGCCTAAAGGCGAGGGTGAGATAGGCAAGTAGGCGTGGGTGGGATGGGCCAGATGGCATGTGTGGGATGGGCCTGAAGGCGATGGTGAGATGGGCTTAAAGACGAGGGTAGGCTGGGGCTGAAAGCGATGATGAGCTTGACCTGTCATCGAGGTGGGGAATGGGCAAGAGAGATGATGGAATGGGCTTGATGGCAAGGGTGGGATGGTGCATAGGGTGAGGGTGAGTTGGGACTGAAAGCGAGTGTGGTATGGGTCTGAAGGCGAGGGTGATATGGGCATGACTATTAGAAAGAAAAGGGACAGAAGGCGAGGTGAGCTGGCCCAGAAGACGAGGGTGAACTGGGCCAAAAGTTGAGGCTGAGATGGGACCGAGTACGACGGTGAGTTGGGAGCGAAGACGATTTTTAAATGGGCCTGAAGGAGAGTGAGGGCTGGTTCTAATGACGAGGCTGTGCTTAGCCAGAATTCTAGGTTGGGATGGGTCTGAAGGCTTTGGTTTGCTGGTCCTGAAATGGGTGGTGTGCTGGGCTAGATTAGCGATGATGGACTGGGTCAGAAGGCAAAGGTGGGGTGGGGCCTGAAGACGTGGGTGGGCTGGGCGAGAAGGCGAGCATAGGATGGGTCAGATGTCAAAGGTGGGTTGGGCCTATAGACGAGGATGAGCTTGGCCTGAAGGGTAGTGTTAGCTTGACGTGAAGGCTAAGGTGGGAAGGGCCAGAAGGAAAAGGTGAAATGGACTTGAAGACGAGGGTGGATGGAGTCTGAGGGGTAGGTTGAGCTTAGTTTGAAGGCAAGAGTGGGATGGGCCAGATGGCGTTGGTATGATGTGCATGAAAACGAGTTCGATCAGGGCGAGAAGGCGAGGATGAGCTCGGCTGGAAGGGGAATGTGGGTTGTGCCTGTAGACAAGAAAGAGCTGGGACTGAAGGAGAGTGTCAGATTGACCTGAAGGCTAAGGTCGGATGGGCCAGAAGTGGATGGTGAGATGGGCTTGAAGACAAGGGTAGGCTGGGATCGAAAGCAATGATGAGGTTGGCTTGTCATCGAGGTGGGGATGGGCAAGAAGATGATGATGGAATGGGCTTGATGGCGAGGGTGGGATGGTCCAGAGGGTAAGGGAGAGTTGGGACTGAGAGCGATTGTGGGATGGTTCTGACGGCAAGGGTGATCTGGGCATGACTGTTAGAAAGAAAAGGGACAGAAAGCGAGGTGATCTGGGCCAGAAGGCGAGGGTGAACTGGGCCTGAAGTTGATGCTGAGATGGTACAGAATACGAATGTGTGCTGGGAGTGAAGATGAACTTTAAATAGGACTGAAGGAGAGTGAGGGCTGGTTCTAATGAAGAGGCTGTGTTTGCCCTGAATACGATGTTGGGATGGGTCTGAAGGAGTGGGTTTGCTTGGCCTGAAATGGGTGGTGTGCTGGGCCAGAGAAGTGATGATGGACTGGGTCAGAAAGCAAGGATGTGGTGGGCCTGAAGGCGATGGTCTGCTGATGTAATTGCGAGGGTGTTCTTTTCGTGAGGGAGAGGGTGGGAGGGGCCTGAAGGGGTGGGTAGCTGGGCATGAGATTGAGGGCGGGGTGGACAAGAAAGTGAAGATGTACTTGGCGTGAAGGCAAGGGTGGGATGTGCATGAAGACGAGGGTTGGCTGGGCTAGAAGGCGAGCATGGGCTGGGTCAAATGTCGAAGGTGGGTTGGGCTGGTATTCGAGGATGAGCTTGGCCTGAAGGGGAGTGTGAGCTTAAGATGAAGGTGAAGGTGGGAAGAGCCAGAAGGCAAAGGCCTGAAGACGAGTTCGGTCATGAAAATAAGGAGAGAATGGGCTTGGCTGGAAGGGGGAAAGTGGGTAGGGCCTTTAGACGAGGAATAGCTGGGCCTGAAGGAGTGTCAGGATGACCAGAAGGCTAAGGTCGGATTGGCCAGAAGGCGATGGTGAGATAGGCTTGAAGACGAGGGTAGGCTGGTCATGAAAGCAATGATGAGCTTGGCCTGTCATTGAGGTAGAGATGGGGAAGAAGGAGATGATGGAATGGGCTTGATGGCGAGGGTGGGATGGGCCACAGGGTGAGGGGGAGTTGGAACTGAAAGTGAGTGAGGGATGGGTCTGAAGGCGAGGGAGATATGGGAATGATTGTTAGAAAGAAAAGAGACGGAAGGCGAGGAGAGCTGGGCCAGAAGGCCAGGGTAAGCTGGGTCTGAAGTTGATGCTGAGATGGGACATATTACGCTGGCGAGTCGGGAGTGAAGACGATTTTTAAATGGGCCTGAGGGAGAGTGAGGGCTGGTTCTAATGACGAGGCTGTGCTTGGCCTGAATTCGAGGTCGGGATGGGTCTGAAGGCGTGTGTTTGCTGTGCCTGAAATTGGTGGTGTGCTGGGCCAGAGAAGCGATGATAGACTTGGTCAGAAGGCAAGAGTGGGGTGGGCTTGAAGTCGATGGTCTGCTGATGTAATTGCGAGGGTGTGCTTTTATGACGGCAAGGGTGGGATGAAGGTTGGGCTGGACAAAAAGGTAAAGATGGACTTTCCCTGAAGGCAAGGGTGGCATGTGCCTCAAGACGTGGGTTGGCTGGGCCAGTAGGCAAGCATGGGATGGGTCAGGTGTCGAAGGTGGGTTGGGCCTGTAGACGAGGATGAGCTTGGCCTGAAGGGGTGTGTTACCTTGACATTAAGGCTAAGGTGGGAAAGGACAGAAGGAAAAGGTAGGATGGGCCTGAAGACGAGGGTGGGCGGAGTCTGAAGGAGAGGTTGAGCTAGGTTTTAAGGCAAGAGTGGGGTGGGCTAGAAGGCGTTGGTGGGATGTGCCTGAAGAAGAGTTCAATAAGGGCGAGAAGGCGAGGATGGGCTCGGCTGGAAGGGGAGGGTGGATTGTGGCTCTAGACGAAGAAGAGTTGGGCCTCAAGGAGAGTGTCAGATTGACCTGAAGGCTAAGGTCGGATGGGCCAGAAGGTGATGGTGAGATGGGCTTAAAGACGAGGGTAGGCTGGGCGTGAAAGCGATGATGAGCTTAGCCTGTCATCAAGGTGGGGATGGGCAAGGTGATGGTGGAATGGGCTTGATGACGGGGTGGGCTGGGGCAGAGGGTGAGGGTGAGTTGGGACTGAAAGCGAGTGTGGGATGGGTCTGAAAAAGAGGGTGATCTGGGCATGACTGTTAGAAAGAAAAAGGACAGAAGGCGAGGGTGAGCAGGGCCTGAAGTTGAGGCTGAGATGGGACAGAATACGCTGGTGAGCTGGGAGTGAAGACGAACTAGATATGGGCCTGAACGAGTGTCGAGGCTGTGCTTGGCCTGAATACGATGTTGGGGTTGGTATGAAGGCGTGGGTTTGCTAGGCCTGAAATGGGTGGTGTGCTTGGCCAGAGATGCGATGATGGATTGGGTGAGAAGGCAAGGTTCGTTGGGCCTGAAAGCGATGGTCTGCTGATCTAATTGCGAAGGAGTGATTTTCATGACGGCGAGGGTAGGATTGGCCTAAATGCGTGGTTAGCTGGGCCTGAGATTGGGGGGGGGGGGGGGGGGTGGACAAAGTGAAGATGTTCTTGGCCTGAAGGCAAGGGTGGGATGTGCCTGAAGACGTGGGTGGGCTGGGCTAGAAGGCGAGCATTGGCTGGGTCAGATGTCGAAGGTGGGTTTGGCCTGTAGACGAGGATGAGCTTGACATGAAGGCTAAGGTGGGAAGAGCCAGAAGGCAAAGGTGGGATGAGCCTGAAGACGAGGATGGGCAGAGCCTGATGGGGAGGTTGAGCTAGGTTTGATGGCAAGAGTGGGATGGGCCAGAAAGCGTTGGTGGGATGTGCCTGAAGACGAGTTCGGTAAGGGCAAGAATGGGCTCGGCTTGAAGGAGGAAGGTGGTTTTTGCCTGTAGAAAGGAAGAGCTGGAACTGAAAGAGTGTGTCAGGTTGACAAGTAGGCTAAGGTCGGATGGCCAGAAGGCGAATGTGAGATGGGCTCGAAGACGGTAATAGGCTGGGGCTGAAAGCGATGAGCCTGGCCTGTCATCGAGGAGGAAATGGGCAAGAAGGTGATGATGGAATGGGCTTGACGGCGAGGGTGGGATGGGCCATAGGGTGAGAGAGAGTTGGGACTGAAAGCGAGTGAGGGATGAATATGAAGGCGTAGGTTTGCTGGGCCTGAAATGGGTGGTGTGCTGGGCCAGAGAAGCGATGATGGAGTGGGTCAGGAAGCAAGTGTGGGATGGGTCTGAAGGCGATGGTCTGCTGACCTAATTGCGTGGGTGTGATTTTCTTAAGGGCGAGGGTGGGAGGGCCTGTATGTGTGGTTAGCTGGGAATGAGATGGAGGGTGGGCTGGATAAGAATTTGAAGATGGAGTTAGCCTGAAGGCAAGGTATGATGTGCCTGAACACGTGGGTGGGCTGGGTCAGAAAGCGAGAATAGGTTGGGTCAGATGTCGAAGGTGGGTCGGGCTTTTAGACGAGGATGAGCTAGGCCTGAAGGGAAGTCTGAGCTTGACATGAAGGCTAAGTTGATCAGGGCTGAAAGGCGTTAGTGAGATGGGCTTGAAGACGAGGGTCGGCTGGGCCTGATGTTGATGCCGAGATGGGACAGAATACGCGGGTGAGTTGGGAGTGAAGACGATTTTTAAATGGGCCTAAAGGTGAGTGAGGGTGGTTCAAATTACGACGCTGTGCTTGGCCTGATATCGATGATGGGATGGGTCTGAAGGTGTGGGTTTTCTGGGCTTTAAATGGGTGGTGTGCTGGGCCAGAGAAGCGACGATGGACTGGGTGAAAAGGCAAGGGTGGGTGGGCCTGAAAGCGATGGTCTGTTGATCTAATTGCGAGGGTGTGCCTTTCATAAGGGCGAGGGTGGGATGGGTCTGAATGTGTTTTTAGCTGGGCCTGAGATGGAGGGTGGGCTGGACAAGAAGGTGAAGGTGGACTTGATCTGAAGGCAAGGACGGGATGTGCCTGAAGACATGGGTGGGCTGGGCCAGAAGGCGAGCATGGGTTGGGTCAGATGTCGAAGGTGGGTTGGGCCTGTAGACGTGGATGAGCTTGGCCTGAAGGGGAGTGCGAGCTCGACATGAAGGCTAAAGTGGGAAGGGCTAGAAAGTAAAGGTGGGTTGCGCCTGAAGACGAGGGTGGGCGCAGGCTGAAGGGGGGGTTGAGCTAGGTTTGAAGGCAAGAGTGGGATGGGCCAGAAGGCGTTGGTGGGATTCGCCTGAAGACAAGTTCGGTAAGGGAGAAGGCTAGGATGGGCTCGGCTGGATGGGGAAGGTGGGTTGTGCTTGAAGACGAGGAAGAACTTTGCCTGAAGCAGAGTGTCAAATTGACCTGAAGGCTAAGGTTGGATGGGCCAGAAGGCAATGGTGAGATGGGCTTGAAGACGAGGGTAGGTTGGGCATGAAAGCGATGATGAACTTGGCCTGTCATCAAGGTGGGAATGGGCAAGAGGGAGATGATGGATATATATATATATATATATATATATATATATATATATATATATATATATATATATATATATATATATATATATATATATATATATATTATATATATATATATATATATATATATATATATATATATAAATATATATATATATATATATATATATATATATATATATATATATATATATATATATATATATATATATAGTTAGAGAGAGAGAGAGAGAGAGAGAGAGAGAGAGAGAGAGAGAGAGAGAGAGAGAGAGAGAGAGAGAGAGAGAGAGAGAGAGAAGAGAAAGAGAAAGAGAAAGAGAAAGAGAAAGAGAGAGAGAGAGAGAGAGAGAGAGAGAGAGAGAGAGAGAGAGAGAGTTTGGGCTAGAGGGTGAGTTTGAACTGAAAGGGAGTGTAGGATGGGTCTGAAGGCAAGGGTGGTCTGGGTATGACTGTTAGAAAGAAAAGGTACAGAAGTCGAGGTGAGCTGGGCCAGAAGGAGAGGCTAGCTGGGCCTGAAGTTGAGCCTGAGATAGGACAGAATACGGCGGAGCGCCGGGAGTGAAGACGAATTCTAAATAGTCCTTAATGAGAGTAATTGATGGCGTGCTCGGCCAGAGAAGCGATGATGGACTGGATCAGAAGGCAAGGATAGGATGGGCCTGAAGGCGATGGTCTGCTGATCTAATTGCGTGGGTGTGCTTTTCTTGAAGGGGAGGGTGGGAGGGCCTGAAGGTGTGGTTAGCTTGGACTGAGATGAAGGGTGGGCTGCAGGTGAAGATGGACTTGGCCTGAAGGCAAGGGTGGGGCCTGAAGACGTGGGTGGGGTGGATCAGGCGAGCATAGGCTGGGTCAGGTGTCGAAGGTGGGTTGGGCCTGTAGACGAGGATGATCTTGGCCTGAAGGGGAGTGTGAGCTTGACATGAAGGATAAGGTGGGGAGGGCTAGAAGAAAAGGTGGGATGGGTCTGTAGACGAGGGTGGGCGGAGCCTAAAGGAAAGGCTGAGCTAGGTTTCAAGGGAAGAGTTTGATGGGCCAGAAGGCGTTGGTGGGATGTGTCTGATGGAGAGGATGGGCTCGCCTGGAAAGAGGAAGGTGGGTTGTGCTTGTAGACAAGGAAGAGCTAGGCCTGAAGGAGAGTGTCAGATTGACCTGAAGGCTAAGGTTGGATGGGCCAGAAGACATTGGTGAGATGGGCTTGAAGACGAGGGTAGGCTGGGCATGAAAGCGAGGATGAACTTGGCCTGTCATCGAGATGGGGATGGACAAGATGATAAAATGGGTTCGATGGCAAGGGTGGGATGGGCAATAGGGTGAGGGGAAGTTTGTACTGAAAGCAAGTGTGGGATGTGTCTGAATGCGAGGGTAATCTGGGCATGACTGTTAGAAAGAAAAAGGACAGAAGCTGGGCTGGGCCAGAAGACGAGAGTGAGCTGGGCTTGAAGTTGAGGCAGAGATGGAACATATTACACCGGTGAGTTGTGAAGACGATTTTTAAATGGGCCTGAAGGAGAGTGACGGCTGGTTTTAATGACAAGGCTGTACTTGGCCTGAATTCGAGGTTGGGATGGGTCTGGTCCTGCAATGGGCGGTGTGCTGGGCAAGAAACGCAATGATAGACTGGGTCAGAAGGCAAGGGTCGGGTGGGCCTGAAGGCCATGGTCTA